>NC_072782.1:6533044-6833044 GCF_022539595.1 Amphiprion ocellaris
GATGTTTTTCTGTTTTGTTTTTTGACAGGATTACCACAGACCTGACCGTGAACACCGTCGACACCCACCTCAGGGAGACGCTGCCTAAGATCTCAAGGCTGCTTGGTTGTGGTCTTTCTGGCACGTACTCTTCCAAGATGAGCCGGGAAGTTTAACACTGATGGAATGACACCAGGTCTAAGCCGACAAACTTCCAATTCCTCCTCCACCCATCGTCTCTGGGAAACCTACATGGAGTAAGAAAAGTAGACAGAGAAGTAAATAAGTCTGTACACAACATATTAAAAAAGAAATCATGCTGATAAATTAAGTCCAAAGAACCGAATTAGCCAATATACTGGAGACCAGAGCTATTTAATTTGATAAGTATAACCTTGTTTAGTAACATTTCAATTATTTGAGAGCAGTCCTAAAGAATTGCCTGTAATCCCAATCATAAAATGGGTTTGGTTTATTTATACTACTACTGCTGCTTGTACTTTTACTATTACTACTACTGCTTGTACAACTATACTACAGCTACTATTAATCGTCTGGTATTTGGTAGTCAAGCTGCTAGCTTAGCATTTTGCTAGTGGCTAACTAGTTAGCTGTCATAGACTGGAAGCTCTCAACAAGATTTGATAATGAAAAAAGAGCCAAAAACTATTCTTACCTATGAAAAGTCATTCCAAGTTTCCTTGTCTCAATCGTACGACGTAGTGTGTAACTGTATGCAGCACAGTGAGACGGCATACTTCCGTTTCCGTTTTCACGCCGTCTACATCAACGGAATACACTGAAACTTTGCTCCCACTAGCTTAGCCTCGCTGTAGCACGCAGCTCATAGGGGGAGTGTCCTATCTACTGATTCATATCTATGGGCGCTACGTCCATCTTCATATACAGTCTATGTGTGTTAATTCCAGATCACATGACCTGCTCCACATGATGTCATTTCCTCCTGAAGAAAAGACTGGCAAGACTCCAAGGCTTTCTGAGTTATTTAATAGAAAGTAGTGTGTGAGTCAAGTGTGGATTTATGGCATGTCAACAGGTTTACTACAATATCTTTAGAAATAACTTTCAATTTAATTCAATTGTATATATAATATTTAGAAGAATCTTTCCTTAAAAATGCCATGTGGTGTTTGGTTACAGGCGGCCATGCTGATTTTAGTCCCGAAAACAGCAAAAATGTCAACTATGATATCAGAATCAACAACTTCATTAACTCTGACTATCAGAAATGTGTAACTTGTTCCTGTAATTTATGATCTAAGACTCTATTTAGAATACATAGTTGTCCCATGACCTCCATTCTGTTTTGGAGATGTCGTGTTGGAACATGTTGAAAATAATGGATAGAATTTAAGGAAATATTACCAGCTGTGTTCTAACTTGCATCTGACTAATTTCTTGTTTTAAAGTATCTGCTTTTCAGATTTTTGGCCAATATCCAACATAATAGATGGATTTTTGTTTGTAGTTTGAAAAATTCAGGAACTTTATGTGTTTCCGGAAACAGCCGTGAACATCTGCCATTACATCTGTAGAACTTTCTACAAAAGAAAAAGCTCCAATGAAACTGTATAAGTCACACAATGTGAGGATGTCTTTGTCTTGTTCGCTGAGACATCATGATGCTTTAATGAAACGAATGAAAACCAACAATATTAATGATTTATTGAGATCCTTCAACAGACATTACACAAACAACTATTAAATACATTTCCTTCTTAAAACCATTGCACAAACTCCTGATTAAAAGTGCATCTGTACAACTAGTTGTCAAAACAAAGTTTCACTCATATATACAGTAACCTTGAGTCATGTATATTTAAATATGTCTCCTGCTTGAATTATGGGTTTCTAAGGTAAACGTTCCATGGCATAGCGGCTCATATCCAGCAGGTGGAGCAATAAGTTTGTTCTGTGTAAAGGAGGCACATCATGGCTGCAGCAAACCCATCATACGTGCACAAGTGTAAGCAGTCACCTTGAAACACATTTACAAGATTCCTCTGCAGCATCTTCATGTTCTGCTTCTTCTGGTTCATTATAATCAGCTTCCTTCAGCACTGCGAGAGAGAAAAATGTCCATCATTGACTTCAGAATATAACAGAATTTAGACTGAAATGATCAATCAATCCACACACATATAAAAGTTCTTACTCAGTTTTGTTGGTCTTGACATCGTTTTGGGTCACTGTGAGGTCCGTTGTAGCCTCGTGAGGCATCTGAAAGAGAAAAAGCACCGTGATTAACTTTAAAAAAGGTGACACTTGTGTTTCTTCCTGTGTAGGAGTTTGAACAGAAGTAGAGCACTGACGAGGACTGGAGGAGCCATGAAGAGGTAATTGAAGGGGTAGTGCAGCAGGTTGATGCAGGTGGACGAGTATAGATCTGCATAACGCATCAGCTGGCTGGCAAACAGTGTCTGTCTGGCTCCGCTACGCAGCAAACTGCCCATCTGGCCGTAGGACATGTCCATCCTGTAGGTCAGCACCTGCAAACCAGCAGGAGGAGACTTTCTGGTTTCTGCTGCAGCACTGAACTGTACTGTATTAGTGCAATTAAAAAGTGTCCTAGTGCATTTATATACAGTTTCATGTTGATGATTTGAGCTGTCAACAATAAGTGAAGGAGGCAGAACAGTGTGCTAACATCATGAGGAGTTTAAATCTTTCCAGAAACAACAAAAAGGCAACTTAAGAACCACATACGGGTCAATATATTATTGAGGGACTTCAAAAGTCCCTCAATAATATATTGACCCATATGTCGTTAAATCAGCTACATTTTGCCTCCATTAAAAAACAGAAACCTTTAATAGTTCTGATGTGTGACACTCACCTTTATTCTCATCTGAATGGCGCTGATGTCTGGACACTCTCTGCTGCCGCTGTCCAGATGTCTTCAAACAACACAGAACAGCTTAGTCAAACTGTGTCATAGTGAACAATAAAATTTTCTTTCATAGCAACAAATGCTGCTAAATAAAGGTGTAATGAATCCTTTTGTTTGTGATCTACGAGCTGCAAAACATCAACAAACCTCTAAAATATTCCAAACTTTTTAGCATAAATGATTTGGGAATTATTTAGAAATCAGCTGATTAGTTAATCATCGATTCATAATACACATGACATTTTATTTTGTTGTCCTATAATGAATTGTTTAACACATAATGATGTACAATTAATAAAAGCAGACAGATTTAATATATGCCATCACTAAAGATGTGATTACAAATTATGAAATTTGAATTTATCATTGGAAGTGCGGTGCTGCAGCTCCCCCTGGTGGCCGGAATCAAACACAGCTCAAACACCATTTTAATTACTTAATATTTTATGTTGAGTTCAGTGGATGAATTATTCTGTTAAAATATACTTCACCTAATTCAAATATTCAAAACTGTGCAAATTCGCCTCATTTAAAAGTATAGAGGAGCTGCTAAAAAAACTAATCAACAGACCTTATTCCTTCACTTTTAATAGTCTGAAACCAACAACAAAATGGACCTTAGGGAGCAGAAATGGCCCAGCATCCAGTTGTAAAAGCGAGGCTGCATGTTGTCTGTAACTCTACAGCATTTATGAAGAATTTAGAACAGTTTTTACTCTGCTGGTCAGCTTTTATTTTCTAAATATAAGGTGTTTTATTTAAAAATGAGATTTTATGGTTGCCTTTTGAGCAGCAGCTTCTCATCCTGTGAAGGTAACGCCATAAAAGCAAACATTTTGTGCAGAAAAAACTTACTGACATATCATTAATGACATATAAGTAAATGTAATCAGACAAAATACCCTGACAGCATTGCAGGCTTAAATATCCTCAATCTATAACTCACTCATTTATCCTCTATAAATGATGACAGATAATAAACTGTGCACTAGTTTTACATAATTAACTCATTATAAACCAGATGTTTAGTGTGTAAACATTTAATTAAGTGTTGAATGCTTAATTTCCAGATAGACTCACGTGTAAAGTTCAGCTAAGAAGACATCGAGACGTTTAAGCTCCTCAAAGAGATCTGAAAAAAACAGGAAAGTCCTCAAAACTCTGATCAAACAATCATAAAGCTGTAAATTCTAAGAGGTTTGAGTCTTCTTGTTCTTACTTTTCTTCTCCTCCCACACATGCAGCTCCTTGCTGAGCTCCGGTACGACCAGAAAAGTTTTCCATCCTTGACGTTTCTTAGATTTCAGGATGTCTCCAAAGATGTGATCTCCGACGTAGAGGACGTCTTTACCCTTAACATCCAGCAGATCACAGACGATATCTGAAGATCCTGCGACAGGAAAACACAAAAGGAGGGAAACTAAATTATACAGTGGTGGAAAAAAGTTTTGGGACACCTCATATATTTATGAAATATTGCATTAACAATCACTTTTAGGTCTTCATGTGTAATTTCTTTTAGTACAATCACAGCCATAATACTAAACAAATCTTTAAAAAGCCATTAAAAACTTAAAATTGGTTCCATAAAAATAATCATTTTGGTAGAATTTAGTTTTATTAGTTTTTCTTGTAAACAATAAACCAAAAATATCGTTTGTATTTGTTTGTGTCTGTCTAATGCAGCCACACCTTTGGAAACACAAAAAAGATTTTTTCACAAATATTTCATGATAATATTTGAGATTGTTTAAAATTTTAAGGGTGTAAGTCACAACACGACAATAAATAAATGAAAATCCATCATTTTTGCATCTCACCTCCAGAATAAACTGTTCCATGCTGCAGGTCGCCAGTGTACGTCCCGATCCGAAGCTTTCCAGTGTTCTGCATCCAAAATACAACACTCATATTAAAAAACCTGCTGATACACAACATTCTTCTGTGACTCAGGAGACACTTGCTCATACCGTGTCCACTTGTCTCAGGACGGTTCCTTCTGCAAAGAACAGCGGCTTCCTGGTGTCGACCACGACCAGGTCAAAAAAGCTGTGCCAGGACGGTTTGGCACCTCCAGGCTGGAATGAAGAAGAAATATGAAATTTATATGACACTCTTAAGTTGAAGCGTCAATATATAACTGAGGAATTTTTGAAGTCCATGGGATATATCTGCATACATTTTTATTAAAAGTAAAAAGAACTAATGTTTTTTATGTTGATTATGATCATGTCTTTACAAATTCCATAATTATTTATTATGGAAACAATCACTTATTAATAAAAAATGACTGGATATCACTAAAATGTCAACTAAATAACCGTCCCGATTTATTAACAACCACCTTCTAATTAGCTAAATAATAATAAAATGAGCTTATTCAAAAATAGTTTTAATTGTGGTCTTTTTATTAAGTTGAGATAATCATGACAGATATTTCTTTTTTGGCAATATATCAAACTTTATATGGAAAATAACTAATTGTATCTGTGTCCCAGAAATCACTTTCAACTAAGTTACTCATTACAAAAACACCTCTCAAGGAAGTGTGTTAATTCCAGATCACATGACCTGGTCATTTTGTTTTTCTGAATTTTTTTTGTTTGTTTTTTGGCCATTTCAGTCCATTTTGTAGGCATTTTAGCTCTTTTTGTGGTCATTTTGTGCATTTTTGTGGCCATTTTCAGTCTGTTTGTGATAATTTTAGGTGTTTTTGTAGTCATTTTTGCAATTTTTTGTAGTTATTTTATGTCTCTCGTCATTTTGTGTCTTTATATGATAAATATGTGTCTCATTGACTTATCTTGTGTCTTTTTGAGCCCTTTTGATCATTTTGTGTTTCTTTGTCATCTTGTGTCTCTCTGTGGTCATTTTTGGTCATTATCAGTCAGTTTGTAGTGGTTTTGTCTCTTTTTATGATAATTTTGTGTCTCATCAAGTCATTCTGTGTTTTCTGTGGTCATTTATGTTTTTTTATAGCACAAAATAACAAATTGCATCTGCGTCCGAGAAATCCCTTTCCACTGAGTTCCCCATTACAAAAACACCTCTCAAGGAAGTGTGTTAATTCCAGATCACATGACCTGCTCCATATGATGTCATTTCCTCCTGAAGAAAAGACTGGCCAGACTCCAAGGCTTTCTGACTTATTTAATATAAAGTAGTGTGTGAGTCAAGTGTGGATTTATGGCATGTCAACAGGTTTATTACAATATCTTTATAAATAACTTTCAATTTCAATTTTACTCAATTGTATATATAATATTTAGAAGAATCTTTGTGTTTTTACACATGTAAAAATGCCATGTGGTGTTTGGTTATAGGCAGCCATGTTGATTTTAGGCCTGAAAACAGCAAAGATGTCAACTATGATATCTGTCAACTATGTTACAAAAAGTCACATAGTTATATATTTACCCTGAATATTCTCTAATAAACACAATTAAAACTGCCTTACCTTAGGACTACTTTCTAGCAGGTAGTTCATGATGTTCTTTGTGATGAAAGAAAGGTTAAAAAAAAAAAACATGTTAGAATAAGAGTCTCGGCTTTACTTTCACATAGTTTACTGTAAAAAGGTGTAATTTGAGCAACAATACAAGGTTCTAGTTCACCTCGGTGTAGCTGTAGTCACTGTTGGTGGCCAGGAACACCTTGGCCACTTCTTTAATTCGACGTAGGAGGACTGGGAGCTTTGGCTGCAAAGAAAACATTTATATTTTCAGGATTTTTGCAATTTTGAGAGTTAAATTTAATCCAGGTGAAGAATCTTTTTTTTTTTTTTTTTTTTTAGCTTACTCACGTCTCTGATCACATATTTCTCCAGATTCTTTATGGTTCGTTCTTTTAGGATTCCCTATGCAACACACAACACAGCAATGTACAACAATTAGACACACCTAAACACAAAGTGTTGCAATATGGTTCTTTTTTACAAACTTACAGTGTCGTGAATAAAGTCCATCGCATCTCGAACATCCTGAAACATGCTTCTGAAGGACATGAGCAGGTCGCCGTGCTGGAAGCCATTTATTAGGCTGCAGCAGGAAAAGGACAAAAAAGTTTGAGGTTTGAGAAGAAGTTCACTGGTTTATTTATAATTGTTCAAGACTCAAGGGTGCAGAAAAAGAGGGCAGAGAGGAGCCGGAATAATAAAAAATGTCCACTTACTTACTGTATCTGGTGCATCTGGTGAAGAAGTCCACCAGGCAGGCGTACAGATACGTCTCTGTAGGGAGCGTGTTCATTAGTTCTATCACATAATCTACTTGGAAAAGAAAAGGTAAAGGCTAAAATGAACAGTCAACAATAGGAAAGAGGAAACCATTCATACCTGACAGATTGAAGAGAGTGTTGAGGATGTAAAATCGCTCAGTGTCGCCTCTTTGGATGAACTTATTGGGATAATAGTTGTGAACGTCTTCCCTGTGGAGCACAAATAGAACACAGGTCACTTTAATGGTCTAAAATGGCAGAAAGATGTAAACAAATGTGCATGAAGCAGCATTTCGGAAAGTGTGTGAAATCTTGTGATGATCTACAACCAGATTTAACAACCAGAACATAAATAAAACGAGTCAAATCCAGCTCATCTCAGCTGACCTTCTATTATTATCTTTGTGCCTCTTCTCTTATTAAACAACCAAAAATCACTTCCAAACAAAAACAGCCTGGCAAGTTTAATTAACTGTGGTATCAGCATTGTTTACCGCCATTCAGTTACTGCCTTTTACTCTTTAAATCCGCTTCATACTGCTGTACACTAATACTTAATACATTTCAGTTTAACCTGTATATTAAATTTCATGTCAAACTCCAGATTTTCTTGCACGATGACAATTTTGCATTAATAAGCAAGTCAATAGAAAACTTTCATCAAACTCAAAGACCTCTAACTCGTCCTGTCTTTAAAAAAATAATGAAAATTGCATTTATTAGAGCAACAAATGGTAAAAAGAGAAAGAATCATTGGATTTTTAACTTTGCAACAGCCCTGCGGCCAAGAAAATTTATGAAATCCAAGTTTAAAATCATCATATTTCATCTAAACAAATAAATATTTGCACCACATCCTGTAAAAAGTCAAAAAATTCTGCACTTAATTCTACCTGCAAGTTGTTAGAGGATACGTTCAACATGATCTGCATGCGTAGAGTTATGTCAAACACACCTCGTTTGAAGAAGTTGTGAAAATTCAAATAGATAAATATCTGCAGCTTATGGAACCTTCTTTTTTTTTCCTGCAGTGGTAAAAACTGTTGACATTTGGAAAAGTGTTGCACGTTACATCTAAGTTTTTTCAATTGTTGCAAAATGAATAATCAAAGAAATTCAACTTTCTTATTTTTTTCTTTAATCTTTCACTATACTGCATAAAATATATCTTGAGTTTTGTTTTCAGGGAGAAAAATGAGCCCACAGTGAGTAAATGTGGGAGCCAAAACCACCAGTACATCACAGAATTTTACAGGAACATTATTTTAAATAGCTATATTGCATTAAATAATACAAATTATGGTTTTATTCCTAAATATAAGTGGCAGATTCTAAAGACCAGGAGACACATTATCATGCTGAAAGATGCTCCAGTGTTTGGTGAAGACGGTCATTGAAGAAATATTTTGACCTTTCACTTAAGAAAATCAGCAAAACTACAGTGCAGAAATACTCAAGTAAATATAATGCAAACAAAACTGTAGTTACAAAAAGTAAATAAGTATTAACATTACAATATGCTTAAAAGTAGCATCACGTAGAAAGATCTGTTTCAAGAGGACGTCGATGGATTTGTTGTATTGGATATATAATGTATATATTTGTGTGTAAACCTTTTGAAGCTGGAAAACATGGGGATAATTTTAATTATTTAAAATAGTGGATAGCTAATCTTTAAAATGATTTTAACTTACCTTAAATCTAACTTACCCTAAATTATTTCAATTTAACCTTCACATATATGGTTGCTGTCTATTAAATATGTTACTTATTTGTCTTCTTTACAGTCCCCTTCTCATTTTAACCCTGTAAAACCCACCGTTGCAAAAATACAGTATCAGTTTTATTTTTTTATTATTGTTTTTTACTATTTATATATATATTTATGTGTATTATTTTTGCCCATTTTTTCCTATATTTGGTTTTTTTATATATATATATATATATATATATATATATATATATATATATATATATATATATATATATATATATATATATATATATATATATATATATATAGATATATAAATCTGTTATTTTTTAAGTTTAATTTATTTATTTATTTATTTATGCTCATTTTTAAATTTTTTTTTTTAGATTTGTGTTGCTCTTTTTTTCATGAATATTTGGGTTTTACAGAGTTAATGTATCTTAACTCCAGAGTTCACTTGTAAAGATGCTCTTTAAAAAGCAGTAACACCAAAAAAAAAAAAAACAACAAATCTTTGCACTGTGTTCAGTTCTGACTTTAACTTTACCCTTTGAGGAAGCGGAAGCCGTGACTGCAGACTAAAATATTTCCATTTGAATCCACCTTGAGGAGGTTCCCATACTTGGTGTCGACCACTAAGCCTCTGAGGGGTGGAGAGAATTAAATTAGTACATGAGATAAACTGATTGTTACTGATTACTGAGACAGACTTCACACTAACCGGGTGGCAAAACTGGGGTCGTAAGTGTAGCGCAGGAGCTCATGAGGGTAACCAATAGAAACCATTCTGTCTCTTATCAGCTCAAAGCCCAGACTCTCGTAGTCAGGAGACTTATACACTGCAAACAAAACAAAACACAGCCCACAGCAAAGCCATTAGTGCTCAACCTGCAGGTCTGCTGTGGCTCCAGAGAATTCTGAAGTTATGATAAATAATTCACAGACACGACAGTCGTCCTCCTGCTGGTGACACAACATTTTACACAGAGTTTCACATACATGCCAGCGTGTAATCCATGTCGAAGCCGTAGCATCTGATGTTCTCTAGTGTCAGGCTTCTGTTGACGAACACCCTGCGATCGAACACAAACACAACAAATCAGGCCTGCAGACACATGACCGGACAAAAGAGGTTGTGTTACATTCATCCATCATTTTACGATCTGTGGTGCATTTGTCTCAATGAGGTTTGTTGGGGTTCAGTAACACAAACTCAGCTCGATGCTTATCAGCTAGTGAGCATCAGTTGTATCATGAGATTGGGTTTGAGTGGAGTAGAAGTCATCTGAGGTGATGGGACCTCGTTGTTGTTGCTTCTTGACCTGAACCCACATGTTCTCCTCTTTGTTCTCCTCCTGGGCCTTCAGCAGGGTGGAGCTGGGTGGAGGCTGCAGATGTTATCATCACCGTCATGCTGCCGTCACCGTGTTTTAAATGTTTCAAATGGCGTCAAAGCATGTTAAAGCTAAAAGCATCCAGGCTGTGTTTATAAGAATCTGCTGCTATAACTGGTTTCTTGAAGAAGGAGGCCAATCTGCTGCACCATCAGGCTGGACGTCCCGGTCTCAACCCTCAACAGTTCACACATACAGGGTTCCTGTAAATAATTAACCTGCAAGCTCATATTTTCTGAATGTGTCGCTGCTGTGCATTGAAAATCTTTCTCCTGAGAGCAATTGGAGGTATTTCTGATGCAGGAGCACTTTCTGAAGTGATTTAAATATTTAGTTACTGGGTGCAAACTGAGTGGATAGAAGCAGGCGAAGTGTCAGAAAACACACCAGTGGATGCTGTAGGCCATTAATGTATTGTCTAACTTGGAATAAGGATAAATGCAGAGTAATATATTAGTAGTGTAGAATTAAATCATTTCCTGGCCTGCTGTTGTGGTCAATGAAGCAAAGAAATTACAAAAGGAAAACAGTTTTTCTGAGAATCATTATAATAATAAAGCCCCACAAATTCTGTGATATTACCCAAAGTAAATGGACTCACTTTTGGTCAAAGTCTCTCTTCAGCCTGGGCCGATCGGGGTACATGCTTGGATATGTGTCCATTTCGTCCATTTTCCTGCCTCCTGATGTCCAACCCTCAACACTTTTGGCAAATAGTCAGAGGAGAGACTTTTAAGCTACCAAATGTACCCAAACTTTGCAGGCGTGGCCCTTTTTCTGTTTTCGTACGCAGGCTGAAGCTCCACCTCGTCACTTTTGTGCTTGTTGATGATGCAAACGGCTGCAGGAAAACATCGCCTGTTGCATCTGACTCACACTTTCAGCTTCAAGGGTGTAGATTGTGTTATCAGCGCTGCACACATGTTTAGGGGCTGTGTGCCAAATACGCACATGGTGGGAGTTTCCCGATGACCGTCGGCCCTGCTGTGATCCAAACAGTTCAAGTGTGTTCACCAAAGCAAAATGTCTCAGATGTTTGATTTGTGACTCATTTAGTTCATGAATCATTTGGCTTTAGGTTCACCAGAAGCTACGGAGCGCAGCACCAGAGTGCAAAGTGTTAGCAGCAACATGTGCTGGAAGTGTCACAAGTCAGCAACAACAAACTTCACAAACATAAGCTACAGTGGCAGCAGGTTTGATCGTGTCCCTGAGGAGAGATGTTGTTATTTCATTTAAATGAGATGAGGAATCTATTTTTAGTCGCTTATCATATTATGATTTCAGAGCTTCAGTCATTTCTGTTTTCTCAAATTAGTCTTCAGATGCATTAATAGTTTAGCCCCAGAGACTCTTTCCAGAAATATCCAGAGACAAGACAGCAACAGAGTTACCAGGAGCAATGTGAATACAATAAAATATCACATCATAGATCTAAATTTAGACAATTAGCTTCCTCCACAAAGGGCTGTCAGCACTGGAACACATTAGCAACTGAAAACAAATTAACTACAGATAATCACATTCTGACAGCTGAGGGCTGGCTAACAGCAAACCACAGCTGCAGTAAGTTTCATCTGTCACAATAAATGTATTTAATTCACTGTTTATCTATATACAGTTTGAACAAAAGTTTACATGCACTTGTATGGACCGTGTATATCATGGCAGTCTTCAGTTTTCCAATGGCTTCTATAACTCCTAATTTTCTACAATAAAATAATTGAAACACAGAAAACAATCATGCATTTTGGTTCTTTTATAAATTTATTGTCGGTCTTCTGGAAATATGGCAAAATCTCCTGGGTCAAAAATATACAAAAACAACCTTTAATTATTAGTTTTGTGATGTAGAAAGTTGTGTTAATCAAATTTTCATAGTGGTATGGGCTCTTAACTTCTTGTGAGTGATTATAGTCGACTACAGCTGCTGACGCCATTCAGTTAATTTAATAGGGGCCTGTTTGATACACTCATTAAACTCAACTGCAAACAGTACAATGGGAAAGTCTGAAGAGCAAATCATTGATTTGAACAAGTCAGGAAAGTCACTTGGTCATCTTTCTGTAAAAATGCCATGTGGTGTTTGGTTATAGGCAGCCATGTTGATTTTAGGCCTGAAAACAGCAAAAATGTCAACTATGATACCTGTCAACTATGTTACAAAAAGTCCCACAATTACATATGACCCTATTTCTCCTCAGTGTGATATGCAGTAACTTCTTCAAGCCAAATATATCTGATCAGAACTTGGTTTCGTATGTTTTGACTCCATTGAGGTTGTTTTCAGGGAATGCTATCCTGTGTAATGCTCCAGATTTGGAGTGTATCCTGTCGAACTCTGCAGCGATCTCCAGCGTCGTCCGATTCCTGGTCTCGGGGATGAACTTTATGTAAATCACAGCAACCACGCAGAAAAAAAGAAAAATAACAAAGCAAAAGGAATCCAGATTCTCCTGAAAGTGAAACATTTGGAGGCCGTTTGTGAGTCAGTTTGTGTGATGCATTTCACCTTATTTCACCTACATAAATTCTTTAATTTACTGCTTGTCTTCTGTAGCCTGCAGCTAAAAGTCTGCCAGTATTTATTATGCTTACCACTAAGACTGGGAAAATCATCCCGAGCACAAACAGGCCTGTCCAGTTGATGGTGCAGGCGATTGTGTATGCAGCTGATTTGAATGCCTGAGGAAAGATTTCCCCTGGAAGAGAAACCGTCCCTGCAGCTTTGGGTCAAGAACACAGGATGGATGTTTATGTTGCGGTTAGATGTTATCATTGTTGATTCAAATGCAAATATTTAGCCTGAACTAATATTTGCTAAGAGACAAACATACCTGGTCCACAGGCAAAAGAGAAAATGAACATGAAAATGAGGACCATGCTGCAGTATGGCATCCAGGACAGATAATGCTGGGAAGAATGAAAGGATTTAAGCTTAAGTTCTCATATTCTGCATCAAAATATGCAGAAATATGCATGAAACGGGGGCTGGTGTTTTGACTTACTTGCAGGTACAGAGTGACGGTGAGGAGAGCCAGAGTCGTAGACATTCCTATGTACCCTCTGAACAGCAGGACTTTCTTCCCCGTTCTCTGAATAATCATGAACTGCAACATCAAAACACAGTTAAGGTGCTGCAGTAAATGTTCAGGCAGTGATTGTACAGAATCAAACAGCCACATGGGGGAGCTATCATTACACATGAGGACAGCAGTCACAGATGGTTTACAGAAGAACATTGTTGAGCTATGAGAGCAGAGGAAAGAGGGTTTTTTTCATTAATCAGTCACTACAAGAGGAACAAAAAAACAAATGTTAGCCTCAGGGTGTGTAAAGGATGTTATATGACAAAATTCACTGACATTAGTAGGTTTAAAAATGGATATAGAAGGGTCAATATATAATTGAGGGACTTTTGAAGTCCATGGGATATAACTTGCATACATTTTTACTAAAGGTACAGTTTTTTATGTTCATTATGATCATGTCTTTACAAATTCCATGATTATTTTTTTATGGAAACAAACACTTATTCATAAGAAATGACTGGATATCACTTAAATGTCAACTTAAAAAACCATCCCAATTTAATAACAACCACCTTCTAATGAGCTAAACTATATTAAAATGAGTTTATTCAAAAATAGTTTTGATTTTGTTCTCTTTATTAAGTAGAGATAATCATGACAGATGTTTCTTTTTTGGCAATGTATCAGATTTTATATGGAAAATAACAAATTGTATCTTTATTCCAGAAATCACTTTCAACTTAGTTCCCCATTACAAAAACACCTCTCAGGCAAGTGTGTTAATTCCAGATCACATGACCTGGTCATTTTGTTTCTCTGTGGTTTTTTTGTTTCTTTTTTGGCCATTTTCAGCCCATTTTGTGGCCATTTTAGGTCTTTTTGTGGTCATTTTGTGTATTTTTGTGGTAATTTTGTGCATTTTTATGGCCATTTTGTGCCTTTTTGTGGTTGTTTTCAATCTGTTTGTGATTATTTTCAGTGTTTTTGTGGTCATTTTGCAATTTTTGTAGTTATTTTGTGTGTCTCTTGTCATTGTGTGCCTTTATATGATAATTATTTGTCTCATTGAGTAAGGTTGTGTCTTTTTGAGCCCTTTTTGGTCATTTTGTGTTTGTCAGTTTGTGTTTCTCTGCGGTCGTTTGTGTTATTTTATAACACAAAATAACAAATTGTATCTGTGTCCAAGAAATGACTTTCAACCAAGTTACCCATTACAAAAACACCTCTCAAGGAAGTGTGTTGATTCCAGATCACATGACCTGCTCCACATGATGTCATTTCCTCCTGAAGAAAAGACTGGCCAGACTCCAAGGCTTTCTGAGTTATTTAATATAAAGTAGTGTGTGAGTCAAGTGTGGATTTATGGCATGTCAACAGGTTTACTACAGTATCTTTATAAATAACCTTCAATTTCAATTTTACTCAGTTGTATATATAATATTTTAGAAGAATCTTTGTGTAAAAATGCCATGTGGTGTTTGGTTCTAGGTGGCCATGTTGATTTTATGCCTGAAAACAGCAAAAATGTCGACCATGTAACAAAAAGTCCTGCAACTATATATTGACCCAGAAGATGATTGGATATTGGTGAAATGGGACTTACAAAGGCTACAGAGGTGGACAGTTCACAAAGCCCTGTTCCCAAGGCGGCGTAAGGTAACTTGTGTTCTTGGATACCTGCAGCACGAAACACTTCAAAGGAGTAAAAGTACACCTATAGAGAAGTATTTGGACATAGAGAGACAATAAATTTTATGACATTTCCATTTATGAAGCGTTTTGGTTTAAAACAGTGCGTTCAGACTCATCACACATTACATATACTTAAAAAAAAGAGGTGAAATGTGACATGTAACTCACAGCGTTGATGCCACAGAGCTGCAGTGAGACGAACATAACAATGATGGTGATGAGCTGCCAGCGGACTGTTTGGTTCTGAATCAGCTCCAACACCGAGTGGCTGCGAACGTTCTGCAGGGCAGCTTTCTCCTTCAGCATCTCCTCTATCTCCTTGCTGTAGTCATTGTTGCCCCACAACCTCTTTATAGCTAGTGGAACATAAGAAAACAGGCGATTTAGACCACAGAATACCACAACAAAGTTACAAATCTGACCAAGATAGAATCCCCTGAAGTGTTTTCTCACACCTTTCTCACAGGCTGGGCGGTCTCCTCTTTCGAACAGCAGGAAGCTGGGAGACTCTGGCAAGAAGGGCAGAGTGACGAGCTGGAACAACGCCGTGAAACTGATGAAACCCAGCAGCCAGGGCCAGTTCTTCTCTGTACCAAGTAACTCGCTGCAAATGCAACCGCCACTTTAGCCAATAGTCAAGCTGCCGCAATGTGAAACAACAACATGCATCCAAATGCACTCTGCTACTTTGTCTTGTTTAAAGGAGCCCAAGTAGTAAAGTTGTAAGGCTTTATTACAACGTGGGTCTTATTTGGTGCCATCAGCCCCCTAAATAATACCAACATCGCACTCACCAAGTTAATTGCTGAGATCTGGGAACAGCCTGACATGAGGAACTGGAGGAGCACTCAGGGAGAGCAGCCCTCTGCCAACACTCCTGCCCCATCATGAAATTCTAAAGAAAGTGAGCCAATTCTACACCAGATTTTAATGAGTTCCTTCGCTGGCCTTTCTCCACCTCTCCACCAAGTTTCATGAAATTCAGTCTGGCAGTTTTTTTGCATAATCTTGCTGACAGACAAACAAACAGACGGACCAGCAAATGGCTCTGAAAACACAATCAGATGGGGCTCGAGTGCTCAGCAGACATTTGACTTGTTTTATGTGACTTGGCTGAGTGCTCAGCAGTTACTTGGGTGATTACAATGTTGTCAGGACTGATTGAAAAGGTGGTCAGAACCTTGAAAATAACATCCCTGTTTTAAGAAACACGCTAGAGGCTCTGTGAGGATGTTTCATTGATGTATTCAGGTAGCTGGGTACAGAGCCATCACTCTGTTGTTGCCAATGTTTTGCTCTGCTCATTTGTGTCACTGGAACAAAACAAAATAAAAAATCTCTTGTGGTCTTTTGTGTACTAATCGGCACTATATACTTAAACAAAAGTGAATACACATCTGTACAACTTGAACGATTCAAAACTGTTTGGTCATTCAATAACTGCAATGTTTCTCATTGAACGAGTACAGTATTTTCTCTGATGATCAAAACAAACACTTAGGAAATATTGAAAATGCAGGACCCAGTAAGTAAAAGTAAGTAAGTAAAAACTCACACAACAAAACTGACTACATATGTGATCACTGAAACGAAACCGCGTTCACCTGTGACTTCCAATTAGTTTCACTGCATGAACACAGCTTTAAAAAAAGATTTCTTAACAGCAGAATTTTCTCAGCTTCGGATCAGCAGACTTTGCTCGTCTGCATCACGTCTACGCATGGAAAATAACGTCAGAGAAGTCAGAAATCTGATTGTGAGACTCCACGATGATGGAAAAGGATGCAGGAAGATCTATGATCAACTAAAAGTTAGCCTAAACACAGCTGCATGAGTAATCAGCTGTAGTACCACTAATCAGAGCCGTAGTGCTCGTCCTCCTAAATTGACACCACAGACAGAGTGCTACTCGTACAGTCAAGCTCTAAAAAAACAGACAGGCAAGTGCTTCAGACTTGGCACAGGAATTATGAGACAAAATCTGAGTTTCTGTGACAGCTTAGACAATGTGAAGGACAGTGCATGATGTCAATCTCTTTGGATGCTGTCCAAGAAAAAGACTCTTTCTTTGTCTTTGGCAGAAAGCTGCGGGACGAATTTTTGTTAAGGAACATAAAAAGAAGCCTGGTGAATATTGGGATCGTATTCTTTGGTTAGTTGAGAACCAAGACAAATTTGTTCAACTCTGAAGAGGTCCAGGATGTTTGGTGTGACTCTCGCCAGGCCTACCACAGTGATTGCATAGTCCTGATAGTGAAACACAGAGGCGTGGGTGTAATAACATGGGGCTGCATGAGTGCAAAAGGTGTTGGGGAGATGATATACTGGCAAAATACTGGCTGACAAGATGACTCCCAGTCTGCAGAAGCTTGACAGAGGATGAAACAAGCAAACTGAGAAAATCACACAAGAGTTTCTAAAGATGAAAAAGCGACGACTATGACCTGGCCAGCTATTGGTCCCACTGTGGGGCCTGTATTTTCAGTTTGTTATTCGACATTAGTGCAGATATCCTTCTGTTCATCTTGGAATTAAAGCAGTTATTTGAAATTTAAGTGACGCTGTGAAGGGGTGGATTCACTTCTGTTGTACACAGTAGATACATCTGTTAAATTACTGACAGTACAATTGGCCTTTATCCTTTCTTTAATATATTTTTTCAGGTTTTGTTTTTGTAAATTGTTCCAGTGAAAGAATATTTCCATTTTTGGGTCTTCATGGGTTAGTTTCTACAGGTCACTTAAGTAAACTCTAAAACCAGTAGTTCATTGTCTGTCTCTGTGTTGGCTGCAAAGACTCAGCTATCCTCAGTAAAGTCAAGCTGACCCAGTACCTAATAGCAGCTGCCATAAACAAGCAAGGTCGTAAAGACATGAAGGGCTGAGCCTCCAGTCGAGGGAACAAACAGTCGTAACACCAGGGCCCTGTGTTATGAGTTTGGGAAAATATTGCATGAAATATACAGCATGACTTTAAAGTTCAGGACAGAATCTTCACACGTGTTTGCTGCTGTCGTCCCATGAAGAACATTCTGATTTAGACATGTAGTAAGTTTTGCACGAGTATAAATGTGCCCTGCTGGGAAGGTAACCTTTAAAATTGGGTGGCATTGCACAGAGGAAAGTTGTCTTGCTCATCTCTGATGTTCTCGATATCGAGCTTCAATAAAATATCTGAAACTTCTTCCATCAGCTCGCAAGATTTCCATCATAGATCCCAGGGCTCAGGAAAGTGAGTTAAATTCATGTGCAACCCGAATGTGAAACTTTCTGGGCCAGCCAGGTAAGCAGTCACAGCACAAGAACTGAAAGCCATAAATTAATTATATATTAATTAAATTAACAGGCAATACAAGAAACAAACAATTTCATTGATCAGGAAATGTTGCTGATAGTATTTTTGATGAGATGAGATGTATTTAAAGGTGTTTTGTCTTTGTTTGTTTTTAGACACTCACCAAAATTATACGATAACATGATGCATCCATGATGTATGATCACACAACATGGAAGATGTATTAAAAGAGCAAATATCACACACAGTATTTAAGTGTTATTATGTACAAGGTGAGCAATTTGCAAGCAGAGCTTGAGCAGTTTCACAAATAAGAATGGGATACAATTACGTTGTCCTGAGACGTAATCACACAGGCTCAGAGGTGTAAATGCAGCCAAAGGTGCATCTACTACTTCAATCACAATCACTTATTTTGCATTTTATTTCTATATATATATTATAGAAATCTGATTCACCTGAAGACAAAAGAGGTTTTTTTTGTAAATACTTGTCAAAAAAAGTCAAATTAACCTCATAGGACCTGGCATCCACATATGTGGACACCTTTTTTTTTTTTTTTCAAAAAGAGCGTATTGTTCATAATAACAATAAGAATAAAAACAAGAACAATAATAATTATAAAAATAACAACAATAATAAAAATAACAATATACATATATTTGTAATAACATCAAATATAATAAATATAATATTCAGATATGAGATATTATCTGATTGTTCTATTTATTGGTTACTCCTTATTCCAAATAACTAGAAGAAATCTAAAATGCAAGCCCAACCAAAGCTCAAGTCTTAAGAGGTTAAATTGATCATTATTCATTGTTGAAAAGCAATAAAAAGTGAATATATCCAGGAGGGTGAATACTGTTAACAGGCACTGTAATTGATTTTTCTTTTAATTTTGTTGCAAGGATTATAATATCTGCTTGATTTGTTTCCACAAAAATATTTTTTTTAAATTGAGGATTGGGGGACATGATAATTTACACTTTGTCAGATATTTTGTCAAACTATTCATAAGATGGTTGTAACAGGTTACTGTAAACACTGAGGTACCAGGACAGCTAAATGATAATATTAGATTTACAATATCATCATGACTTTATTTAGTTTTTTTCTGTGTTTTTATTTTCTTTTATTCCGTATCTATAAATGAATTCTGTCCCAGCACATATCAATATTGCATAGGGGTCCTACACCATAGGTCTGTAGGAGATCTTTGTCATTTGAACCTTCTACCCCACTTGACCCATACTTGACTCCACACAGTATAGATGACAGCTCCTGCCTCACCTGATCCCCAGCAGCTGACCGCTGAACTTCCCCAAGGAGATGAAGCTAGCGATGGTCACACCCACCATCTCTCTCAGCTGCCTGGGAGCGCATTCGAGAAGGTACATCGTGTGAGCACAAAGGCCGATTCCTGGAGGCGTACACGGGGGAATCACACATTCAATATCGATCAATATCTGTGAGACAGATGACTGAGAGGTCTTAGAAATACAACAGTCACAAGTATAAATAGAAATCGATCGTCTGTAGGCTGAAATGTGGAGACAAGTGTGATGGAGCAGCCGAAAAAAAAAGGACATCTAATGAGGTTTACCTGAATTGAGGCCGCAGAGAAATCGTCCCGCCATGATCATCTCGAAAGACATGGCTGTTTGGCTCAAGAGCATCAACACAGCTCCAGTTATAGCCATGAAGTTGTTGAACAAAAGGCATCGCTTTCTGTGGGGAATAGAGACTTAGAGGCCATTGTTTGAAAAAAAAAAAAACTGTGACACTAAAACATTTCATTCTGTATTTCTTAAATAGATTAATAGAAGTTGTGATTTTTATGTTCATGTAAACGAACCTGCCAAATTTTGAGATCAGTGAACCGGCCACCAGAGCTCCTATTAAACCCCCGATGCAGAAAATGGACACAGTGAAGGACCAGATGAGGGAGAGATGCCACTGCTCCAGGGAGAGGTTGTATCTATGAATGCATGTTTTGTTCACCAGCTCCTTTATGAACTGCAACAACAACATGCACAGTTACACAGAATGACAGAAGTAATATACAGGTGTTTTAATGGCTGGTGGATACATTTTGTTGCATCTACAGTCATGGAAAAAATTATTAATCCACTTTTGTTTTCTTCAGTTTCTTGTTCATTTCAATGTCTGGTACCACTAAAGGTTTATTACCTGAAGAACACAATGAACACGACAAAAAATGCAGCCGATTCCATAATAGTTTATGTCCTATCTGACATGCTTCAGCTTCATTGTATTCCCAGGGTATATAAGAGGACATTTCATGTCATAAGCAGCACTGCACATGTAAAGGTCTAGAGTGGTTTCCTGACATTCAAGCTGTAGCACAACTCAGAAGTTGTCAGCTCTCACATAATGCCTAAAACTAAAGTATTATGTGAAGCCACAAAGGCAGCCATCTTGGCACTGCTGGAAATTGACATGAGTGAGAGACAGGTAGTGAAAAAACTGAAGATCTCCAAGACAGCCATTCATTACACCAAGAAAAAACAAGCCCAACATGGTTCTACCAAACTGCTAGTTGCTTGCGGCAGGAAACGTCTTTCTACCCACCAGATGACCGTCACTCATCCGTTCCTGTGTCAGGAATCGTCATCAGACCTCCAGGGACCTTAGAAATGAGTGGACACTGTCGAGAAATGTGACTTGTTCGGTAAGGACAGTTGGAAACCGACTTCTTGAAGCTGGTCTGAAGTCACACAGGGCAGGAAGAAACCCTTCATCTAAGAAAGGCAGAGGAAAGCCTGGTTACTCTTTGCTGAGAATCACAACGATTGGACTGTTGATGATTGGGCTAAGGTTCTCTTCAGGGATGAATCCAGTTTTCAGATGATGCCCACTCCAGCCAACTGACTGGTTAGGAGGAAGCCTGGAGAAGCTACAAACCACACTGTCTGCCCCTACAGTAAAACATGGGGGTGGATCAGTGACCATCTGGGGTTGTTTCAGTCTGGATGGAACAGGGCAAATAAACCAGGTCATGTTTGGGGCTATTCTTGAAAACAGTCTTATTCCATCAGCTGGAAAACTCTTTCCTGCCTCCAATGACTGGATTTTCCAACAAGACAATGCCCCTTACCACACAGCAAAGTCAGTTAAAACCTGGATGGAGAACCCGAACATTAGAACCATGCCTTGGCTGCTCAATCATCAGATCTATATCCAATTGAAAATCTGTGGAAAATCATCAAACACAAAATTGAGAACCACAAGCCCACAACCAAAGCAAATTTGTTAGAATTAGTGCAACAGGAATGGGCTGCTGTGACAGCAGAACAATGTCAGAAGCTGGTGGAGAACATGTCAAGATGCATGGCTGCAGTCATCAGAAACAATGGTTATGAATCAGTACTAACTCCTGTGTGTATCATGTGACTAAAACAGACAGAAAAGAAAACATGGAATCCGAAAAGCTGTTTTTGGCAGAACAATGCCACAGCTATTGATGTAAGAACTTAAGTGATCTTGTTTATTATCAAGAAAACCACGGAAAATGTCTAGATATCAGCTCTTAAATGAAACTCTAATGAGCTATATTTGTTGTAATCATTATATTTGTCCAAACAAATGTACCTTTAGTTGTACCAGGAATTAAAATGAACAAGAAATTGAAGAAAACAAGGGTGGTCTAATAATGTTTTCCATGACTGTAATTTAACTTATTTGATTTTACACAGATTTTTTTGAAGCAGTTCCACTTACACCAGAGGGGGAGGTCATCACAGATACACAGTATCCATACTGAAATGTCCCACCGATACCAGCAATAAAAATGGTAGCAATTACAAGTGGACAGTTTAGCTGCAGAATATAAAAAGACAAAAGCACGTTATGATGACATTTTGTTTTATATCAGTCATGTCAGATAAAATCAAAGTTAACATTACATTACAGTGTTTATGTTAAGTTTTTCATGTTGAAAAAATTACTCAAATATTAATTTAAATAAATGTAGCAAATGTGTTTTGAATCTTGGTTTCACACATGAGGAGCATAAATGATGTGCAGACAAATAAAATGATTTGAAATGTTACCTACCAGGAGTGTTAGGTACTCGGGCATAGCTGGCGCCTGTCGTTTTCATGTGAGGAATCTTTTTCAGGTCATTCAGCCTACATTTAACTGAGCACTGAAATGATTAACTTTCAAATCAGGCCAAAGACACAACATGATGGAGGGAGACAAAGCAGCAAAGCAGCCACCATATTTGGCAAATGAGTGTGTGTGTCTGCATGAGTAACTTATATTTGTCCAGTTAAATGAGCTGTCTGGATTTGGTTTATGTTTGTTTAAGGATTCCGTCCAGTGATGACAGACTCTGGGCAGACTGTTGTCAAAAAAAAGAAAAAGAAAAAGTTATTTATTGTCTTGCAATCTTTTTAAAAGCTTTGGGAAACTTGCACCGACTGACCCAAAGACATGATTATGAACCTGTACTGAAACCTTCAAGGTTTCATTTAGTGTTTTTGAAATGAAGCAGTTATGTTAAGATATTTCAGGGGTGGAAAATTCGAAAACCTCCAGGACATGTGATGGTGTTGCACTGCACAGTAGGCGTGGATAAAAGTTAAGCCGAAATTACCATACATTTCTAAGAAAACATCATCCTCTGCCCCAGTTTTTCTTTACTTATTGACCAATCTTTTTGCACAGTCATCTCATCGATGCTTAGGCGGAAAATATGTCCCAAAAATACAACATACAGGAGCAGACAGATCCATAATCATTTTGGTAAATGTTAGGGAAGACTCAGAGACACTTTGGAGATTTGGATGGCTTAGGTTGAGAATAAGGTTTACTGATGTCAGGAGATACGATACAACAAAGCAGCACATTCATGTGAGCATTGCCAGCACCAATTCTGAGGATTCTCTTCGATCTCGGGTATATACGGAGTTGGGAGGAATGCCATATTTAGACAACTTGTCTGCTCAAGAACGTCAACTAGACAATATCTAATCATAATACACAGCATCTGCCTTTCTCAGGGCCATAATAGGGACAGAGAGGGCCTAAACATGCTTACAGCCTCAGATTGGAAGAAGGTGGCAACCTGTAGGATAATTTAAGGTCACCTATAAGTTCTACAACTTAATTTAAGGTGACTGTAGTTGACAGATGCAACCTACATGACATTCTGGGATGTCTTCCACTAACAGTTGCAAGGAAATTCCTCAATAAGGGCAGAGAGAGTAATTTTTCCTTCACAGTAAATATATTCCCTTCGATGAAAAGTTCTCACTCTCATGTTTGTTTAGTGAACATAAAGGTACAACCAGCATCAGGGCAGCTTTAAAGCTCACCAATTAACACACACTACATTTATTTAATGTGAAACAAAAAGCAAATGCATAAACTACGTGTTGTAAATGTTGTATATGCTCAGGAACAGAGAGATCCTGGAAAGTTGCTGCCAACCCCAGGAAGTTACCATGTTTGATCATCCAATAAACTAACTTGAAATGTTGATTTTACACTTTGCAATTTGTGTTCAAAGAAAAACAATATTTCTAAAACAGTGCCAGGTTTCCCCCGATTTGCAGTCTTTGTGCTAATTTGTACTAAACAGCTGCAGGCAGTAGAGAAGCACTGAGTTTCTTGTTGAACCCCAGGCAAGAAAATGAAGTGTATTTTTCCAAATGTCAAACTACTCCTTTACTGTAAGATACATGAATTCCTCTGTTTACCCTGCACAGTAGCTTGGGACTTGTGGCAGATTTATCCAAAGTGCTGCTTGTGACCGCTGAACACCCAAACCTGATTCTAATGAAAACAGAAACCTCCTGCGGTATCCCTTCGTGTCGGACAGACTATCCAGCCAGATGTCACACAGCTGAGCTCCAGGAAGGAACTGCTGTCAGCTGGAAATGACAGCACACTCCAGACAGACCACTGAGAGATTGAAACTTCTAAAAAGTTGTCAGGAGGCCTGTTTCCTGCAGGAGATGAAAGACTTTGCGGCTGCCAGTGAGGCTCTATTTACAGCTTGACAAAAGGCGGAATGGCTGACAGCGCATAAAACAGAGGCGCTGTAAGTCATTTTTACATATCATCTGTACCAAATTACACACAAAAGTAAGCCTTATTCAAATGAAAGCGGCTGATGCTGCACAAACTGCACTCCAAAGGGATGATTGTTGACCTCTACTCACAGGAAGTTTAAAAATACACAGTTATTTATAAGTGGAACTCAGTCACTGAGCTTCATCCTCTCAGCACTGTGAGTCTAACTTTACTCGCAAAGCACTAAGAATTGCAGGTGACCCCACACACCCGTCCCACAACCTCTTCAGCCTGCTGCCATCAGGGAGGAGACTGAAGAGTCTGAGGACCAGGACCAGCCAACTGAGCAACAGCTTCATCCACCAGGCTGTCAGGAAGCTGAACTCTCTCCCCTCTCTGCCCTCTCTACCACCCCCTTCCCCCACATACACAAACTCTGGTCAGTAACCTCTGATCTGCACTGAAATAGCACATTCAACCGTCAAGCATATTTGCACTTCTTGGACTGTTACTTATTTGCACTGTTCTGAGTATTCTGCACTAAATCCGTCACTTTATCTCATGGTCATGTTTACATTTCACTCAGTTCTACTTTTCTTAGTTCTTAGTTGTTGCTCGGCTCTAATTTTGCTTCCTTTGTTCTTTTTGCCCTTTAATATCTTATTTTTTAAGTCTTTATTTAATGTCTACTGTTGCACGAAGAGAGAGTAACGAAATTTCAATCCTTGGTATGTCATGTACATATTGAAGAATTCACAATAAAGCTGACTTTGACTTAATGGGAGTTCATCCAATTGCCTCATTCACTGAGACCACAAAACAAAAAGCTCATGGTAGGGATTCGCTTCAGCTGGTTTCATCCTCTGGGCACCATGAATGGATATTAATCACATTTTTCACATTCACAGACCGATAAAAACTGTCATCCCAAAAGCCAATCAGGAAATATAAGTGAAAAACCTGCAAAATAAAATAATCTGTTTTGTTTCACAATACAAATGTTAAGAAAAAGCATCTGTCATCATTCCATTCATGATTACAACAATGCGTTGATGAATAAACTGTTCAGTCTCACTGTGATTTTCCTTAAGAAAATCTGCATTTTTGAGAACTAAGGGAAGAATCAGCGTGTGTTTTCTTGTATTTATGCAGACCCACACACGTGTTTTCAGTTTAAAGGTTCCACTTTGTGGCCCTTTTTGTCAAATTATTGATAGTCTCACATGTGCTTTGAGTGTGTCTTTCAGTTTTTAATCTCAAAAAACTACAAAGATTATTCATTTTACTAGGAATGTTTAATCCGTGGCCCCACCCATTTCAGGAATAACACTCTCTCTGCATATACGGTTGACCACATGACAGCCAACATAGATATGTACTTCTTGATATGGAATCATTTTACACTGAAATATCACTAAATTCACAGCACAGTTACTGTCTTTAACTTGTGTATGGTGAATTTGTAATATGACATTCCGCTTTTAATATCAGTATTTTAGCACTGCAGAGCTGGAAATTTCTATTTAGTGACAGCTGCTTACTGTGTAGCTTTAATACACTGTGTTTCATCACTATTTCATACTTTTCTGTTGTCTGACAACATAAATCGAAAAATAAATAAGAACAGATTCATGGCAGCATTTAAATGCAGTAAACGTACGAACGGTTCTGACTTTACACCACAAAACATAATAAAATGGACTGTCACCATATGGTGCTTTTAAATCATATAACAGTTTAAATTGTAATTTGGGCTCTGAATTGTCTTGCTCTCCGTGTGTAAAATATGCTAAAAGTACTAGTTTGGTTGAATTCCTCCAGGCAGCTCATTAGACACACTGAAGATATGCTGGTGAGCTGAAACGAGTCCAAAAAAAACACAGAATGGGAAGAGAAAGTAAGGCCCTGAAATCAGGAAATATATTACTTATTGCACTTCACTGTGTTTGAGGAGGAAAGAGAGACTAGATAGAGATTATAAATGGGAACTGGGGAATGTGCTGCACCTGGATGACTGGTTTTATAGCCTCGGTACAGAGAGAGGAAATGGAAAAACGTCTGAAAAGGGAACACCCAGATCCAAACTGAAGCCTCTGTTGTAAAACTGTAGAAACATACAAAAACCTCACGAGTTCCACATATTATTGAAACTATCGCTAGACGAGGTGAATTATTATTTTTAGTCACCTAATAATGACAATAATACTAACAAAGGCCAGCTGCTCAACTACAGATCAGCTGAACATCAACACTTTTATTGTTGACTAAAAAACTGTCAGAGAAACACTGAGTTGTGTGAGCTCCTCTCTTTAAATCTCCCTGTAAACCAGTGAATGCAGCTTCCACTACCTGCCAGGCATAATGCTTCAACACATCTGGATAAAAACTGTAAAGATCTCTGTCCCAAAAACAAAAGTAAGTCACTTTTGCAGGAGGAAACAACACGTCTCTCCTACTGTTACAGATAACATGTTGTTTTTCAGTAGTGGTGAGGATATGTGTACCGAGCTGAGCTGTTAGGAACCCATGTTTCGTGTTTACTGCCAAATGTTAGTATGCTAACATGGTAAACAAAGATGGTAACACTAAACCTTCAAAACAAACATGTTAACATTGATCCCGGAAGCATGTTAGGATGCTGACATTAGTATTTAGCTGAAAGCACAGCAATACAAATGCTAACATAGCTGTGCGTCAGCATGCTATCGGTATTGATCCAGAGACAGATGGTCGGTCGATCAGTCGCTTCAGTCCAGATTAAAACGTTTCAGCAACTATAGCGCAGATCGTACATGAAGTTCTGTATGATGCCCCGAGGATGAAATCTAATCATTCTGACAATCCCCTGACCTTTCCTTTAGCATCGCCAGCAGATTAAAGTCAGTGCTACTACAATTACTTTGACTACAACTGTAACTACTACTACCACCACTACTAGTACCAATACTACTATTGCTACTACTACTTCTACTACCACAACCACCACTATACTACCACTACTACTATTGACACTATTACTACTACCACAACTACTAGCACTACTCCTATTCCTATTACTACCATCACTACTACTATTAGTACTACCTCTACTAGTAGTGGTACTGCTATTATTAATTATTATAATAGCAGTACATCAAATAAGCACCTCACTTACACATTTTGCGTATAATGTCTACACATTAAAGTCAGAGAGTGAGTATCGATGTTACATTGTTAGAGTTAATGTCAAAATGACACACAAAAAGCAAAATAATGTGTTGAGATAACAAACAGAGCAACTTGCCGTGTTGTTCATACACTATTTCACTGCGTTGTGCCTGGGGACAACCTGATAGAGACGCCTGCAGAGCTGAAGACAAGGTCTTGTTTTAATCTGTCTCTTGTGAGACCTCCACTTTAATAGAATTGCCAAATGAATTCACTGCAGAACAGCAACTAAACTGTCTCAAAACTTTCTTCGTGCAGACATTCAAAACATAAACTGGATGCCGCTTAGCATTTTCATAGGAGCTGTTATTCACTTTCCCAGTACAGTTATCAAAGTGACATTTACTGGTGTCCAAGCATTTAGAGCTTGAGCCTCAAACAGAGCGTCTGTAAACTTTTCGGCTTTTCATCCACTATTGCGATAAAATTTACATCCAACACATTCTAAAGAAAAACATTTTGAATGTGTGCCAACTTTGGGTTTGTCATCTTAACCTTTAAATAACATTCAAAATAAGTGATAGCTGAACCTTCATCCTTATTTTCTCGACTGTTATGTGTAACTTCTTCGTATTCCTCTGCTGTGACAGTGAACCAATGTATCAAAAGACATGATCCCTCTATCTGTTCTTCAGTTCAATGCTTTGTCTTCAGATTTGCCATGAGATGGCAGTAGCACAGTTGATATTTTCAGCATGTGTCTCTTAAGAAACACTGTATGTTTTTCTGAGTCTGAACTCGGAGAAACACTTGGCAGCAGAAGCAGACGCTCAAGGAGTCGTGCCAAACTTGTGAGGTCCTCCCAAGCAGACGGAGAGTCATGGCAACGCTTGATCGCAATAAATAATGAATGGCTCACAGGTTCACTTTACAAGGAGCTTTTCAGGTTCACGCACACACACGTGCTATACTCTCATTATGCGAGTGTGAACTGTAGTCCAGTCAAGGCAACTTACACCATGCAACGCTTTTACAACTTCTCCTCTCAGCTGAATATTTTCAGAAACACCACACTTGGTTCGACAGCAACTAAGACCTCTCAAATGTGATTTCAGCTGAAATGAAAACTGGGACTTTTCTATCAGCTCTTCCATTGGATTTGAGCAGAGGATTCAGACTTGAAGCAGTTTCACCAGAGATGCTCAATAACTTCAGATGAAATAGCAAAACAGTTTTTCAATGAGAGATCTACATGGTTGAATACATGTGGGAAGTAAAGCACATAAATTCACACACCTTATCATCAGCAATAAGGAGTATTAACTAAAAACTGAGTAGTCCTCTTCTTTTGAGAGCGTTATAACAGTATGTCTTAACCCTCGTGTTGTCCTGCGGCTCAAAATTGACCCGTTTCAAAGTTTGAAAATGTTGGGGAAAAAAAGATTTTCACAGTGAAACTTCTGATGTCCACATTTTCAACATTTTTGGTGGAAAAAAACTGTAATGAAAAATGTTTCTTACAAACATTCAAAAAAAAAATCAACCAAAATCCAGCGAATTTCGCTGGATTTTGGTTGATTTTTTTTGTGAATGTTCTTAAAGAAAATATTGTTGAAGTTTTAGTGATATAAACGTAATCACTTTAGATATTTTTAGGATTTTTTTGGAAGATTTTTACTTATTTTTTGAAAATATTTACAAGAAATTTCTTGCCAAATTTGTTTTTTTTAAATAATACTTTTAAGGGAAACTTTTAAGGAATTATTGGAATTTTCTTCCTAAAGGTTTTGCAAATTTTCAGAAATTTGGAGAATTTTTTTCCTGAATTTTTTTTGATTTTTTTCAGACAAGGAAACAATATTTTTTGGTGCCTCTATATGAGGACAACAGGAGGCTTAAAGAAATAGTTTAAGGGAAATTGGTGATTTACATGGAAAGGGCACTCTCATGTCCATTTCGTATGCAGCTATTTGTGAGTTTTAGAGGCTAGCTATTTCCCCTGCTTCTAGTGCTTTTTATGCTAACCCAGGGGTCTCCAACCTTTTTGAACCTGAGAGCAACTTCAAGGGTACTGAGTAGTACGAAGGGCACCTTGTTTGATACAAACTTCCTCAATAGCAAACTTGCGCCATCATCTTTAAACTATAATAATAATAATGAAAATAATATGTAAAAAGACTGTCTGATCACATTTATGTTAATTATTCCCTACAATAATCATTAGCAACGATTTCCACAACAATGACAGTAGGAAACTAGGGCTGCCACTAACGACGAATCAATGAATAGCCTGAGCACGATACGTCATCAAAAGCGGAAGCGAGCACGCAATGCAACAACAAATCATTACGTTTTCAACAAATTATTTTTCACATTTTTATGTAATGGCACAGTGTTTTGAATGACAACATGTTACCTCTTTCTTTGTCTGTAAATGTGTGTTAGTGGGAAGCCTGGCATTGCAGAGCTTATCATGTCTTACCTTTACCTTGCAGCTCACAGTTCAGATGGTTCAGGTTCCCAGTGATGTCCGTTAAAAATGAAAGGGCAAGAATCCACTGTGTCCTCAAGCACCAAGATGTCTTCCCCTTTGGATTGCATCAACTCTTTGATTTCGGCCAACAGTGACAAAAAACGCTGCAAAACTGGTCCCTGCTGATCCCTGGGGTTTCTGTGTGTAGTAACAGGTCACTATGTTTAGCTGACAGCTCCTCCAGCAGCACCTTCAATGTCCTGGTTGTTTGGCTTTGGAGCCATTTATGATCTTCACGACACGAGTCATCACATGATCAAATCCAGCCACTTTTGTACATACATATGTCCTGCTGGTGAATGATGCAGTGGTAATGTAGGAATGTTGGGAATTCTGGATCACCTCTGCATCGTACAATGAAGCCTGCATGCCGACCCGTCATGGAGGAGCCCCGTCTGTCGTCAGTGAAACAAGAAACTTTTCGCCGCGTAGTGGATGCCAAAGCTGCCTTTAAGTCCCGGGATTTTCCTGTCTGTAGTGAGCATACAGTCTATGTGCGCTAGCAGGTGGCTAGTTAGCATGGAAGCTATGTGGCGGCTAAAGTAGCATCTCTCCACATTGTGCCGCTTTGCCGACGCAATAGTCGCCCCGCAAATACGACACATACATTTATCTTCCACTGTCGTGAAAAAGAACTCTTCCTCCCAGTCATCGTGAAAACAGTGTTTTCTCTTTCGCTTCTCTGTCATGTTTTGGGGGTAAAAACCACATCTAACTTCCCAAAGTGTCTGTGCCCGGAAGCTTCAGCAGTGACGTGGTGGTTTGACATGCGCAGTGAACTCTGACTCGGACAAAGTCAAAGTTCATTTACAAAAAAAAATTATAATAAATATTGTAATTCAAAATCTGCATTAATGTATGTATTTTTGATTTTAAAAGAACAGCAACTATAATTTTTAATAAGGAATTTCATGGTGACTAGTGTTATTTTTAGAACATGTGATGTAGGCAACTCACATGGTCTCTGAGGGCAACCAGGCGCCCACGGGCACCGTGTTGGCTACCCCTGAACTAACCTATGCCAACAGCTTGCTGGCTATAGCTTCATGTTTAGGTAGAAGACACTAGTGTGGTACTGATCATCTTTTATAACTCTTAGACAAAATGCAAATAACCTTTTAACCTTGACCTGTCCTTTAACCTTTCAGTTTCAGCTCAGAAACCATCTCTGTCAACATAAAAAAGCAAAACTGCAGCGATAAAACCTTAAAATTAAAGCCATGTCGGCCATTAAAGAGTTATTAGGCTTCCAATCATGATGCATCCGGAAAGGAATCATATGTATGGACTGATTCGGACACATCTGTTCCTCAGCTGTACATTTATGTCTATTCATGTAAAAAGTGCTGTTCACAAAGTTAACACTAGTACTATTTTTGTAACATCTGCCACTGCACAAAATGTCAAGTCATGTAAATAATGGAGATAAATTGATACACTCTAACATCACAAGCTGCAATTTCTGCTGCCTAAATGTCAACACTGCAAATAGATCTCTGTGTATCTTCACCCTGGAAGGAGTTTTCCAAAAGGTTTCTTTTCAGAGACCTAAAACTGAGGCCAAAAATGCACTGACCACTTTAAAACAAACAAATGGACAAGGCCCCAGTTTAAGAACTTGAATGAAAAGTATTGTTGCTATTCTATTTTAAGCGTCGTTGTCAAGGGTTCTCCCCACTTTCAATGATCAGTGATTTTCATTGATGAATTTGAGAGTTAATGTGCAGTTTCCCCACTTGAAAAAGGATGACTTTATCTACCTGAGTCTGAGTAGCAAAGTAACAGGTCTACAGGATGGCAACTTCACGAGACCATAAATTGATAAGCTGATAAGAGATATTAAGAGTAAATATGTTAAAATGTGATTAAAATCACTTCTTTTTTAATGCAGGAAAATCCACGTGGTGCATGATAGGGTTAAAAATTAATGAGGCTGTAATTAGTTTGCTTCAGATTTATTTTATGTGAAAAGTGACAAACATAAAGTGAGTAAGACAACATTTGTCAATGAGGTGAAATTGTTGTATGGAAGGAATTTTTGTTACAGTTTGCTATGAGTTGCAATGATGTGAACATTGTTCCTTTGTATTTTGTTTAAAGGTTTTCCACCTTATTATTACCAACTAATGGACTTGTGAAGTTACCATCTTGTAGTCCTGCTACTTTGCTACCACTTGCTGAACTAAAACCGGCTAACTGCAAAATAAAAGAAGGAAAGAAAAGAAAGGAACTATTTGATCAATGAGTAGAGTCCAGCACATAGAAGAAAGGCAAACAGTCCGTGAGGTGAGATATATCCGCCTGAGGGTCGAGTTATGCTGGAAAATACAATGTGGCGTCTGACTATGCCAGAAATAAAATGTGATTATGGTTGTCCTGAACAGTGTTTGTCTCCAGAGCTACACATTTCTGATCTGACCAACCTCAGCAATACTCATTGTCCTCCAACTGGTCGAGGCAGACAGCTGCCCTACCTGAGCCTAGTTTCTTTTTGTTAAAGGGGAGTTTTTTCTTCCCCATTGTTGCTTTATTGCTGCTTAAAGGGACTATTTGGATTTGTTGGGGTTCTAACTTTAATGCAATAGTGTAATATTTTCACCTTAGCATGTGAAGTACTCTGAGATGACCTTTGTTTCAAACTGACACTACAAAAATAAAACCGAATGAAACTGAATTGAAATATCTACCACCAACATTTCTGTGGGTTCTGTAAGATTCAAAAATTAACATAACCTCTCTGGCAGATTAGCCCCTAAAAGCTTAATTTAACATTTTGGATTTTATCTGCCCTTTGATAAATGGTAAAGACATTTTCTTCTTATATTCTGCATCCAGCTGCAAGAGTTTCTGTTTCGTCATCTGTAGGTGGATAAGATGTGAACGGATGATGGATTACAGACCAGAAAGAGATCAAAGGACAACAAAGGTGAAAGATGTCACACTTTGGGATAAACCCTCATCTAGGTAGCTGAGCTCAAAGCAGTATGTTAATACCGAAGTACTGGAGCAATGCCACAGTGCATTTCTGTAACCATAATTACACGAGATGACAAAAGCCTCATGCGTTCAGCTCGTCCTTGTCAGACACACAAACACACCCCAACATACACACCCGAAATTCAAAGATAAATCTGCCGAGCTTGTCAAAGTTGTCTCCAAAGTGCCAGTCACAGTGGATCATTTTTTAATCTGCAGTGACAGGAAACAGACCGGCGCAGCTGAAAACAAAACAAGTTTAATAAAAGAAGTTTGCAGGTATTGATGTTAATAACGTTCAGAAATGTCAAATATGTTTCTGTGAAGTAACGAGTAAATCTTCTCGGCTGTTGACGTCACTGAGAATCCAAGCCGCAGTCTGAAAGCACGCTTTGTATTTCACATTTGTCCTCAGACTCCTCTAGCCATAAAACACTCTTGAGCATGAAGTTACAGTCGGACCTATTAGGCTGTGAGTTTGTCCCGATGCTTGCAGGGCTGCTGACTATTCTCCATATTGCAAATGACAAATTTATAAACGAATCAGCACAGCAGATGTACATCATTCTGCTGGTGGAAATAAACTTCTTGAAACCCGAGAGTCAAAATCCAGAGAGCGTGCGGACGTGCCTCTTAAACCAGATTGCCAGTAAATCTTCAGCTCAACACAAATGGGTCTTCTGTCAGGTGTGACGTGCCTAAAAGCTCTCTGGATTCAGGTATCAGGGACATTAGAGGAGGAATTGGAGTGAAAACAGGTGCAGAATGCTGCTGGAGGGCAAACTTCTCACTCAAGTCAGGTATCCAGTGTCCATATGACTCACAGCTAAATAAATCATGTTTAATTGATTCCCAGAACAATGGAGGCTGGTGACTTTGAGGTTTTGGTGAATCTCAAAAGCCTTCAAAAAGTGTTTGTTTTGCTTTTTCTTAGAATTTCTAAAGCACTTTTGTGTGTTTTCTATTCATTGCTGTCCTTGCTGCCCTCTCAGCTACTCAGTGATGTTTCTGTTTTAGTAATCTGTCCTTTTACCTCATAATTTTACAGCAGATTGTAGTTTTACTTAAACAAAGTTTCTTAAATTTAACATATACACACATTAACATGGAATTCATTATCATTTATGTTCTGTTGAAGTGGTTAAAAGGTCCAAAACCTGAATATTGTCTGCACAAACTTAGAGTGAGGTTCACCTTTAATGTTAGTATTTGTCATAAATTATACTTTATAGGCTGTTTCTTATTATCTGTGGCAGCAAAAATAAACTGTAAATAGATTTTTGACTTTTCTGTTTTGTGATTTAGCAGAGAGACAAGACAGGGAACCAACATCAGATCTTAATACATGCTTTCATGGTTACTTTGTACACTGCAAAAAGTTATTTTCCTTCATTCAATATGCAGTTTTAATGCAATGATTGATGTAACAGTCTAGGACAATTTAATTATTGTTGTCGACTAATTTTTTTGTTGTTGCTGTTTTAGAGTTTGAGTGACTGAGATAGTAAGTATAGAATGGGAACCTCACCAAATTGTCCCAGATGTAAATCTGGCTGCACTGTTTGTGGGAATGCAAAAAAATCCAGACGTTCTGGAGGGCAGTAGGCTTAAGTGTTAGTAAAGCAATAAGTCAGAAGGTTTCTGTAGGCCCACTGTTGTGTCTGCTTGAGAAGGTTCCTGCTTCTCTTAAAGCAAATGAAGATGCAATCCAGTTGCTTTTAATGTTAGCAAGAAAAGCCATAATGGTAAAGTGGGTCAGAGACGACTCCCTTCTATCTGTGTGGAAATCTCTGATCTCAGAGGTTTGACTCTGGAAAAACTTTGACATTATATTGATGGAAGGATTCAGCTTTTTCTGCAGAAATGGAGGAAGCCACTGAAACTTTTGAAAGATGATTATAGCCTGGACTTAAATTTGTAATATGATGGTCAATTGCCATATTTTTGAATAGGGTACAGAGAACACAGATTTGATTTATATTTTATTTTCATTGTTATATTTTACTACATAATATAGGCTACTGCGCTCTGTGCTATTAATGCCACAAGCTCCCCTCCATCATATGGACCAGTTTTGCAGCATTGTTCCTGTAATGTTGATGTTTGTTTATTGTGTACTCTTTTGTTTGTACATCTGTGTTGTGTTGTAAAAACAAGAAAACATGTAAAAATGTAATAGACAGAATTTACAAGAAAAACAAAACAAACAGTAAAGAGTGAAGTGAAGCACAGACAGCAGCTGCACTTGACAGTATTGTTGACCAAACAAATCTGCTTCTACGAAAACCTTTATGACCTTTGTTTATTCTAAAAACAATCAAAAAAGTTTAATGTCCTTCAGAAAAATCAGCCAAAAGCTGCAGAAAGATCTGGAAAAATGCTGAAACAAATAGAGGCAAAAGGACAAACTACAGCACAAACAAGGGCGACCTACATTTGCACTTACAGCAGGTAGATGTGTGTCTGCAAAGTGCTATTTTCTTTGTTTTCCTACTGTGTTACAGACGGTGTTGTGTTTTGTTCAACAAGACGGTGATCTAGTGAGCTGCTCCCCGATGTGAGGAAATAGACTGACTGGTTCAACAGGCTGAATTTAAAATCACTCTTGATAAACAGACCACAACTTGCAAAGCATAACAGTATAAAAATACAATACCATATCTTTAAGACAGATGTTGTCAGTTTGCCATGACATAAAAATGTATTTTAAAGTTGAGTTCACACATATCAGTGAAGAATCTGGGGTACCAATGAAATCATCATGTGAGGGATAACCTCCTGAAACAGTGCTCATTTTTGACAGTTTGGTCAATATTTGTGCAGTACTTCTGTCACTGAAATTGGAAATGCTCTTTAAGATGCAATATACATTAAATTTTTTTGCACAAAGTTACTTTTTTAATGTTGAATACAATCTTTTTAATTTTCCCCCTTATGATTATTGAAAGCAGCATTAAACCTTGAAAGCACCACTTTGCTGCTCAGATGTAAAGGTACAGAGTTCTTATTGTTTCCTCAGGAAAATAATTCCACAAATCTCCATCTGCTGTGAGACAAACGAGGACGTGAAGTGTTTCATCTTCTCAAAGTTCAAACTACACATGACAAATTGGCATTTTCCCATGACTTGTGTGGTTACTACAAAATGCATGACACACTTTTGAACCTGAAAACAGTCAATCAACGCATTTTTTAAATTTAAATATAAAACGAGATGCCTAACAAATTTAGCCACCTTAAATCATTCACTACTTCAAGCTAAAGGACAAAATACGATACAAGTTTAGGAATATTCTCCTTCAGAAACATCAATTTCAACAAAGGAATTTTCTTCTTATACTCTTGTGTTCACAAATGTGTCAGGTTGAAAACATCTGCAGTCCAGTGGGCCTGAGGTGGGGATCATTTTAACATTTGCTCAAAGCATCTTCACATTCTTTAGTGGAAAAAAAAGAGCTACAAATGGTTGTTGTTGTTGTTTTTTTTAAAGGTAAGGACAATTCACCTAGGTGTGTGTGTAAATTCTAAACAGGTTTTTATTAAGAATAACAAAATAAAACTAAAAATATATAATATAGCAGTGCTTGGAAGAGTACACCTGGCTCACATAAATCTGAATGCTTCAAGCAGAAGTCTGGTTTTCCCTCTGAAAGCTTCAAAAGCTTTTGCCAGTATTTGCAAATGATGTTGGTCTTAAAATGTCTTAGATGTTCGTCCCTACTGCTTTTAACATATTAGAGCTGGAGTACCCGGTCATTTATTGGAATCATTGGACAAAAATTCCATAACAATCTTTCAGAAATTCGACTTCTACATCTCCCCTCGTTTCTGCTTTCAGGCTTAAAATATGTATGCAGGCCTTCTGGAGCTCGATCAGGTGAGAGAGCACAAAGAGTCCACACTGGGAGAACGATGTGGTGGTTTAATGGCTCCCACAGAAGACTGAGTCAGGAGAGGAAGGTCTGGGCCATTTGTGAGGCTGAAAATTAGCATAAACTTTTTAGAGTTTTCTTTTAGGGCTGTAATTTCAAATTTATTTATTTATTTTTTGGGCCATTTCTAGATGTCAGCAAGTTTATTTAGGATCATGATTATGTGTAATATTTACCACTAAATTTGTGGTACGTGAACAGCAGCCCTGGTTGAAAGGCTTTTAGGGATCATAGATAGAAATAAATCAAAGCACAAAAATACAGAAGAAAACAGTTAATGTAATCCTTATTGAATGCTTTCACCTGAAGAATTTCACTCTTATGTAGAAAAGTTAAAGAAATCATCATTTTCTGGTGCTTCTTTGTGTGTGTGTTTAAATAATTTATTTCTTAAGTACATGGTGTGATTTTTTTGTCCATCTAACTTTCAAGCTGTCAGGCAACTGTGTGACATTAAAACTTAATTAGGCTAAAGTGACTAAATTCTAAGGCAACCTAAATTATCTCTAAGCAAAAAAAAAAAAAAAAAAAAAAAGTAGCATTTTAAGACTCCAAAGTACACATTATAAAGTTGTGGAGTAGTCCTGAAAGGTGTTTGTAAAATAAATTAACACAAAAACAGCAACATTATAAAACTAGTGTTTTGCATTTCTTAAAGATTAAAGTTTTACTTTTATTGGCTGCAGTTTTGTCAAATATTTTAGGCCACAGAGTCAGTCTTGCAAGAGAGGTCAGGAAGGATGCATAAACTGCATTTAGAGCTGCATGTACACCTGTAATTTACTGCAGAATTTGACTTTACTTACTTGATTTAAGTTTCATGTTGTTCAAGAAAATGTATCTGCAACCTTTAAACAGTAAATCTGGGTCAATATAAAATTGCAGGACTTTTTGTAACATAGTTAAAATTTTAGTGATATCCAATAATTTTTTTTATTAATAAATGATTGTTTCCATAATAAATAATTGTGGAATTTGTAAAGACATGATCATAATGAACATAAAAACATTAGTTTTTTTATTTTTAATAAAAATGTATGCAGATATATCCCATGGACTTCAAAAGTCCCTCAGTTATACTGTATATAGACCCATCTGATGCTTTGTACTTTTATTAGGAAGATAATGTGAAAAATTGTCAAAGAACCAGGAAAAGGTGCACAAACTGTATATAAGTTTATCACTGTGATGAAAAATATTATTTGTAATCATTTGCAATTCCACCTTCATGGAGACTCGTTCAAAGCAAAATGCTTTGTTGTTGTCTCATTTGCTGTGAAGCACAACGGCATCATTTAGATTCCTCATTTTAGCGACTGCTTTGTTCTTTTCATCCAGACACTCATCAGTGGTGTAAAATCATCTGGAGGCCTGGAGGTTATTAAAAAAAGAAGCCCTGAGGTAAAATAAAGCCTCTGTGCATAACAGTAACATAACAAAAGCAATTTCTCACCTTCTCCAGTATGGAAATTTAAAAGCCATCAGTGCTGTTTCAACAAGCAAAGATTCTTGTATAATAAATAGAAATGTACAGGAAGACATATTGATGGGTTTCAGAGCTGCAGTATATCAGGGCTGCAGGTGTGACAATGCATTGAATGTGCTGCAAAATAATACGTTACACTACGGATGATGCATGGCGAGCTGATATTCGACACGATGTACAATTTACACACACTGTGGTCGCTCTGGATGAGGTGTTATGAGATAATTTGATTGCTTAGATTGCCTGTTATTGCTTTTCCTGCTGCCGGTAAACATGAATGTGTAAAAATAACACATGGAGTAAAAAACTGCCTGAAGAGCGTCTTTCATGGAGGACACTCACACTGCTAAAGAACGGACACGACCCTCAGCAAGAAGCTATCCAGGTCAAGGGTGTTCTTGATATCCTTGTTATTCATGTACCTGTACCTTCGCCCAAAGGAAGCTGGGAAATGACTGCTGAGTGTCTGAGTGGATGTTTTTGTCGACTAAGCAGTCCGCTCACTCTGCCTGCCTGCCTCGCCCCACTTTTTTTTTTCTTTTTTACCTGCTGCTTGTCAGTATGATCAAAACACAGTCCAGCAGGTAAACACGTGGAGTCAGGGAGTAAAGTGCTGCTGACTCTGTAATTGTGAGAGGCAGCATTATGTTTCCCTTTCAAGGTACATGAGAAGGAGAATGGAGACAGCTGCACAAAGCCGGAGAGAAGCTCACAACTCTGAGGCAAACTTTTTATTCATGAACCTAAACCTCCACGTTTCAGAGCACACTGCCGGGGATAAAGAACGGGATAAAAGCCAAGCTTGATCTGAATTCCATTTGTAGTCTGAATGAACACAGGTGGCATTTATAATCAAGAAAGGTCTCTAACACTCATTTTTCTACATTGACAGGACCCAGCAGCGGAGTAAAGAAAAAAAAGAAAATGTTGGTCTATTTTAATCTCTCTGATCCATTATATTTTACATTTAAATATTATTTGTCGGATTGGGTTTATAAATCGGATGTATTATTGAATTCTTTATCCACTTAAATGCATGAATCCAGGTGTTTTTCTGCTTTGTTGAACTGTGATTCTGTATTGTTCTACAGCAGAAAACTTGTGAACATTACCGGCTTCTGTCGGACTATTAAAGACATCTTTTGTGTTTTCTAATTGTATATAATCTTACATATCTGCTCTTATGTGTGCAGATAATACATATATGAAAAGGCATCTTCTTGTTTACCTTTTTTGAGCCATCATCTTAGAAGAATATGCAAGATTTTCTTCACTTTTTCCTCTTAAAGTACACTGGAACGTCAGTCTTCAGTTATTTCAAGCAGCTCCACATGCATTAATATAAGAGAATAATGAACTTCTGCTAATTATAGTGACTTGATAATGAATCTCTAACTGAAAGAAATGTCCCGGGGTTGGGCAGCCAGCACTTAGAAGCCTCATCCATTAGGACCTATATTAATGCAATGCTATTCTATTCTATTCTATTCTATTCTATTCTATTCTATTCTATTCTATTCTATTCTATTCTATTCTATTCTATTCTATTCTATTCTATTCTATTCTATTCTATTCTATTCTATTCTATTCTATTCTATTCTATTCTATTCTATTCTATTCTATTCTATTCTATTCTATTCTATTCTATTCTATTCTATTCTATTCTATTCTATTCTATTCTATTCTATTCTATTCTATTCTATTCTATTCTATTCTATTCTATTCTATTCTATTCTATTCTATTCTATTCTATTCTATTCTATTCTATTCTATTCTATTCTATTCTATTCTATTCTATTCTATTCTATTCTATTCTATTCTATTCTATTCTATTCTATTCTATTCTATTCTATTCTATTCTATTCCCCTAAACTCTAGTGTACATTTCTGTTCTTCAGTATTCTGTATTATGTGTTTTCACATACAGTTAACTGAATCTTCATAATCTGACCTGAACCTTATTAAGTTACTGAATAAACATAAACAGCACTTTTAAACAAGAGACATTCATCCAAGGTGCTTTTCAATGCAGAAATATGATACTGTGGTGGAAAAAAGTTTTCAGACAACTTTAAAAATTTACACAATCTCAAATATTATCATGAAATATTTCTGGAAAAACATTTTTTGTTTTTCAAAAGGTGTGGCTGCATTAGACAGACACAAACAAATATAATTTTTTTGTTTATTGTTTACAAGAAAAACTAACAAAACTAAATTCTACCAAAATGACCCAATACTCAAAATTTATTATTTTTATAGAACCAATCAATTTTAAGTTTTTAAGAGCTTTTGTAGGATTTGTTTAGTATTATGGCTGTGATTGTACTAAAAGAAATTGCACTTGAAGACCTAAGAGTGATTCTTAGTGCAATATTTCACAAATGTATGGCAACTTTTTTCCACCACTGTATGATTGTAAATTTACCCAGCAATTTTGAATACTAATGTTAAGACACTACAGTTTAATTTATCATGTAAATTTACCAAAGTAACTTTAAAAAAATCATGGTTAAATACAAATTATCTGACTGGTTTACCTATTAAAGTTAAGATCCTTCAAAATAAGATTCCCTATGAGCAAGCATATTTGCAACAGTGGAGAAGAAACTCCCTTTAAACAGGAAGAAACTTCCAGCAGAACTAGGATCAGGGAGGGCAGATATCTGTCTCGACCAGTTGGGGTGAGGGTGAAGGGGAGAGAGAAAAGGATTGCAGAGGGAAAACAACAGCAGAGACAGAAATACCTGCAGAGAGGTGCAGGGAGGATGAAGCAAAAACTACAACACAACATGAGGCAGAATTTCTGTTTTTGTTTTTGTTGTCCCATGCACTTTACTCACCCGAACAGCATCGTCTACTTCTGTCTGTTTTAAGAACTGAAATCCCACTTCGTTTTCGGAGTAATGATGGCGTTATGCATGCTGCTGAGAATCTGGAGGCTCAAGATGTGACCTTCTTCTGTGAAGAGACAGCAAAGCCTGAATGTCAGTGGACCAAGGACAGTGAAGTTAAAGCAGACTTTGTTAAAAAAAAATAATGTAAGAACAATGTTTCTGTTGTGATGTTTTCTGGTGAGGCAGAGCACTTTTTGAAGTATCCTCGTAAATGTATAGATGAAGGATGAACATGTGTAAAGAATGGCATATGATCAGGATAGCTCAGATAAAGCAAATTGAAGCTGAAACTACAAAAGCAAAAGATTAAAAGCGAAAACTCTGAGAAATCAGATATCTGATCAAAACAAAAGAGCAGTTTGATAAAAAGACACTAAAAGTAGACACAAGTAGGGCAGCTTCAGGAAGAGTCTCTATATTTTGACATGAAATGACCAAGAAAGGGACAGAATTAAATTTGAAACTGGAGACTGGTCATGAGTCTGGATGTTGTAACTGCAAAAAAGCCCTGTTTTGTTTGATTTTGATGCATAAATGGGGGACGATGACCTAAGTGAGGAGAGTTAAGATGTCAGTAATGTACTGAGGCTAAAATATGAAGGGCTCTATGAAAAAATAGTTAAAAAAAAAAAAATTACCTAGAATCTGTATTTCAGTGGTAACCAATGCAAATAAGAACTAAAGAAATAAGATAAGTTCCACTGATACAACAGTGGGACCTGTTCTAATAATAAAATCATAAATGTCAAATGTCTAAATGAGCTTAGAGGACAGATTTCTGTGTTTGAGATGTATTTTTACTATACAGTGTACAATCAGTGCAGGACGGACTAAATATTCTGCTGGTGATGAGCAAAAAAACAAACAAACCTCAGACCACTGCTTTGGCTGGAATTTGTCCAAGACAACTGGATAATAACAACAACTACAACATGACAGGGGACACAGGGGACACATGCCACCATGCAGGTAAAAACCCATGTGCACAGATTCCCGCTGGCTGCAGCTTTAATTAACTCTCCGGCTCCGTGTCCTCAGACTGTGTAACACGTGTGATTAACGGCGAGCCTCGCATATTACCCGAATAGGATCCGTCCTGTAGGCGATATATGGCTTGAATTAATGAAGAGCGTCTAACTCATTCACTGTGGCTCCTCCACACACAGAGAGAGAGGAGGAGGGGGGAAAAAACAAAAACAAAAAAAAAAAAAACAGGGGAAGCTTCCACCTCAGTGTGGAGGGGAGCTGTCACGTGGTGTGTGGATGCAGCCAATCAGGAGTAAGTGCGCATTGCGATCCTGTGCAGAGGGATTGTTTTATTGAAAGGCTTCGGTAGTGATCAATGAGCGAGTGGAGCTGTCCACGGTGCTGAAAGTTAGTTCAGGATGGAGGGAGTTTCAGCACCGCGGACAGCTCAGCTCCCACACTATCTACATAACAATAAACCACATGTATCCATTCTAAACTCCCCTACTGTCTTTGTTGTTGCTTCTGGAGACACAACTTTACCGGACTTTAACATGAAAACCCTCAAACGTAACTCCAATAACAGCCCCCTAAGACTGGATTTGCTGCTGCTGCTGCAACGCCGCGACGTGTGGATGATTGGGTTTCAGCCTCTTTTTGCTTTATGCCTCCACAGCCGCTCAGTCTCGGGGGGGCAGTTGGGGCTGTATTTCCTCGGGGTGACATAACTCTTCCACCGCCGTTAATAACACAGCCACCAGCGGCCACATCAATCTGACACCACGGTCACGGAAGGTGCCACGGGCCTGCAACGATCACATGGTCGGAGAGGCGATGAACTGAATGAAATCAGCAGCTTGTAAATCAGAGGTTGGCAGCCAGCTACGTGTGTTTCCTATGAAGTCAATAAATGGGGGAATCAGAGGGGGATTTATGAATAGGCCCGCCTGATGGGGTGGCTGGTGCGTGAAAGAAGGTAAATTACACCTGGCTGAGGTGTATTGATGACAGTAAAAAGAAGAGGGAAATACACCTTCAGAGCACTTTCAAGTGTGAGAGTGCAGGTGGATCTCCAATAATTCAGCAGTTGATCACTATAAAACGAGGCTGGGCTTCACATCCCCTGGTTGCAACCTTTTCATGACGTCGAGCCAGTTGTTTTGGTCCCCTCTGCCCAATCGGAGGCTCCTCTCAACATTCTACCGGAGCCGAAATGGATCTATTCATGCAGCGGCTCCGTCCTCTCGTAAGGACCAGAACGCCCTTTGTCAGGGGCTCCGTGCTGCTACCTGACTGCTGCTGCTGCTTTAAACGGCAGCACTGACATGGAAACCCCATTACAGCTGCAGAACGATTTCTTTCCAGAGCAGCAGCAGCAGCAGCAGCAGCAGCAGCTCCAGCACTGTAAGTACCAGCACTACTGCGGGCGGGAGGATCGGCTCAGCAAGCAGCACGACCAATGCTGCACCTGCAATAACTGCACCTGCGATGCGCGCAAAAGCCTCGTCTTTCGCGGGACGTCGCCGACCACTGTGGGAACTTTAAGGACACCTTCGGAAACGTCTTCGAGGCAAGGTTGCCAGTACAGCGTCTGCGAGTTCACACCCTCTAGTCATGGTAGTTCATCCAGACATCATCATCCTCACCATCAGCAGCAGCAGCAGCAGCAGCAGCATTGTCGCGATCGGCAGCAGCGGGGCAGCCTGGGCAGCAGCCACAAAGACAGTAACTCCTACAATGAAATAGCCATGAGCAGCTGCAGATACAACGGCGGCGTAATGCGGCCGCTGAGCAACTTGAGCTCGTCCCGCAGAAACATACACGAGTTTGATTCCGAGTCCCAGCCTTTGCAGCCCATCTCAGCCGCAGATGCGTCGGACACTTTAGTATCCAAGCCGGAGAATAATTCCACCACCCTGATGCCTTACGCATCGGGAGACGGAGGAGGAGGCTGCGGCCACAGCAGCGGCAAATCGGGGAAAAAGAAGAACCAGAACATTGGGGAGAAGCTGGGGCACAGGAGGGCCTTGTTTGAGAAGAGGAAGCGGCTCAGCGACTATGCTTTAATCTTTGGGATGTTTGGGATCGTTGTTATGGTTATAGAGACTGAACTCTCATGGGGAGCCTATGGAAAGGTGCGTATTTACTCCAAGTCTTATCGTCCCGTTCAGTTAATTTATGTGACTGACGAAGCAAGTCGCTTTTTTCTTTTTTTGTTGCATTAAACAACTTCTGGCAAAAAAAGAGAGAATGGGCCACTTTAAGCAGCACGAGTGTGGGGCTTCGCTGCTCGGTGTCCCATGCAGTCCCAGCGTCCTGCCACATGCAGGCCAAAAGGCCCCACTGCTGTCCAACCATGAAGGGGAACCCCCCATAACACTGGAAAAAACTGCAATGTCAGAATTTGTTGCAGTGCACCTTAACAGGCTGTTTTTCTCCTCTTTACAGCTGATCGTAATGTGATTTTGTGTCTTCATGTTGTGTCTTGTTTGGCTGCTTTTTGCTCTTTTTTTTGCAGGAATCCTTGTATTCATTAGCTCTAAAATGCCTGATAAGCCTTTCTACAATCATTCTCCTGGGGCTGATTATCATTTACCATGCAAGAGAGATACAGGTAAAGACTTTCTCTTGTTCTCGAACTGTTGATTTTAACAAAGGTCACAGTCTGTCATGACAGAAAATGTCTTGTTACTTTTACTTATTGCTTAATTCAGTGCTTTATTGCACTTTTTAAGGTGTAACAAGCTGTTTGTTTTAGCATTTGCAGGTTAATTATTAACAAATGACCTCTCTCAACCCCAAAAATTTGGAGCCATGTAACAACTTTGAGCCCAGAAACACAAAGTATGCTTGTTTCTTCATTCCTCGCTTGGTCACCGTTGATCGTATTTATTCTCACAGCAACACATGAATATGGATTTTTAAAAACAGCTCTAAAGCACCGTTGCCTCCTTCATTCCACGTGACCTCGAATTCCTATTTTAGCTCAAACAAAAGCTCCTTTAATTGTCGGCAGCTGCATATTTACCCCACAGGAAGGCTGTTCAAACCGTCTTTGATCCGCACTCCTCTGACAGTCGCATTGATATCCAAAAACGTTTTTCAGCCCAGATAGCAGCTCTCTGTCTCTTTCTCTCTCTCACGTCAGAATAAAGACACTTCATCCTTAGCTGGCCTAGAAAAGTTTATCAAGGCAATTGTTTGCCTCGGAGTTGATCACCGCAAATCACCGCATATTCACAGTGACAGAAAACATTCGATCAAGGGTGTCAAACATGCGGCCAGCGTACCAAAACCGGGCCTCCAGAGGGTCCAGTCCGGCCCGCAGGACGACTTTATAAAGTGTAAAAATTACAGACAAGACACTGTAACTGCAAATTGTAAAATAATAAAAAATACATATTTAAAATAATTTCTAGACCTTGAGAAGTTGTTTTGATCATAAAATACTATGCTGCTCATGGTTCTTTTGTCATTTTGTGTCTCATTTTTGTAATATTTTGTCTTCTTTTTGTTGTTTTTTGTCAGACTTGTTTTTTGATTCATGTTTTTGTCATTTTGTGTTTCCTTTTTGTCTTGCTTGTGTTGTCTATTTTCTGTCCTTTTGTTTCTCATTTTTGTCATTTTTGTCTTGTTTTTGTTTTGCTTGTGTTGTTTGTCTATTTTTTGTCATTTTGTTTCTCATTTTTGTCAAATTTTTTGTCTCGTTTCTGTCGTTTTGTGTCTTTTTCTTGTCTCGCTTGTCATTTATCCATTTTTTGTCACTTTGTAACTTTTTTATCTAATTTTTTGTCTCCTTTTTGTTTTGTTTCATGTCGTTCATCTCATTTTTTGTTGTTTTGTGTCTCATTTTTATCATTTTGCCTATCATTTTTGTAATATTCGTCCTGCTTTTGTTGCAGTTTGTCTTTTTTTGTCTGACTTTTGTCATTTTGATCATAAAGTAAAATATGATATCATTCACTTCCAGATGCCTATGACTAAATGTTTTGTGCCTTTGTAGAAACACTGTAACCTGTAAGTTGTAATGTGTAAATGATAAACTGAGGCATAAAATTGTTGAAATTGAACTTATTTTTCTTAAGAAATTTCAGGATGTTCACAATGTTTTATAAAAAGATAATTCCTTAAATGTGAACATTTTCAAAGCATACCATTTTGCTCTAAAACAAAGGAAAAATTTGGAGTTGTGGTTATTTATAGGTTATTATGCTGTGATTTTACTGGCCCACTTGAGATCAAATTGTTCTGAATGTGGCCCCTGAACTAAAATGAGTTTGACACCCTGCATTAGATGAATCAGAAAACATCACTGCAGTCTCACTCGCCGCTGCTGCTGCTGCTGCTTCTTCTCTCTAAATGTACGAGTTGATTAGAAGCTCTGTCCTCTAATTCATCAAGTTCCCTTTGGAAGTAACCATCAGCCGTTTCCTGGATCTGACTCGGTGTCACTATTTAAATCCAGTTCAGAGTGTTTATACTTCAGCTTCCACCACACCAGCTGCTCCTTTTCCATCCCTGCCTGAGGGCTTTTTTGTGCCTGTTGTTGCTGCTCTGTCGTTACTTGGTTCCTGCAGACTGACATATGTGCTGTCACACACACACACACACACACACACACACACACACACACGAACACACACACACACACACACAGACACACACACACACACACACACACACACACAGATGAATTCATTCTCAGTCGATCTTGCTAATGACACACACATGCGCACACGGAGCTGCTGAAATGTCGTTTCCTTCTCGTTTTCTCCGTGCTGCTGTCTCTCTCGTGACAAAGTGTTTGGTTGAAAACGTGAGATTCGTCTTCAGATGTGTAAAACTTTTGGGTATAACCAGTCAGATCGGCCACAGACCGGAATTAAACCTTGAAAATCAAAATATCACAGAGATTTAATTTAATCCAGGTCTGAACGGAGGCTTTACTTAAAACCCAAAAAGTATAAAGTTTGACTTAAGATCAATTTTTTTTATCAGCCACTTAGCCTAGTCAAATGCAAATTCAAACCTGGAAGTCATTTTGAGAAAATCCTTTTAAATAGGGGGTTTTCTGTGTGATTTGCATGAAATGTAACTTCAGCTTTAGTATTGCGCTTCCCAGATGAAAAATAAGAGATATTTTCACTTTTCAGTCTCACAATCCTGAATCCTGTAAGTCAAATAATGCAGCTTTAGAAGATTGTTTACTGGGACCGTGTGTAGCACTTATCTTTTCAATAACTTCCATTTGTTTAGTCTATAACATGATGAAATAGTACAAAATGCTCAGCAGAGTTTGCCACAGTTCTATGCGACAATTTTTTGTCTGAACCACCTAAACATGTTCCGTTTACAATGAAACAAGTCAGATAAAAGCAGCAAATCCTCACACTGGAGAAGCTGGAACAAGAGATTAATGATTAAGCAGTTATCAGAATTGTTGTCAGTTAAATTTCTGCTCTTCGATCAATCAGCGGTTTGTCCTCGGCTGCTTGTTAGAATCTTCCTGCCTGAAAAACACTTTGTCTTTCAAACTGTGTTCCCCTTTCATTCTACCGTTAAAAACCTGTGGTCTCCAGACTCAAACCGAGACATCTGGGAGATGTGAATTAAGTAATTTTCTCAGAGGAGCTCCTTCCACAGACAAAGAAGACATCATATGACTGTTTTCAAGGTTGATAAAGCACTTCATATGATGGCTAAATAGGCAATGATGAGTACAAGTGGCATTGGTGAAGGAAGCAATCTGCTATTTAACAGTGTTAATACAAAGGAACTGCATTGAAAATAAGTAAAAGTAAATAAATGTGATTAGGAAAAGTTAAAAATAAGAAGTACAAGTATTGACAGCAGGGGAACGGCCTGTGAAAGTGTTATACTGTATCAGATATATAAAAATTAGGGTTTGTCCAACACTCTAAACCTAAAATGAATCGATTTCTAATTAATTTTCTGAAAACGAATTCATGAATCAGGTAACCTCAAATTTTTTTAAGCTATTGGGTAGTTTAATGTTTTACAGTCACTCCAAAAAAGGATTACTTTCACATAAAAGGTTGTAAAACTATTAGAAGCTTACATTTTGTTTATTCTTGCTCTTTTTTTATTATCCTACATCCATGTCAAGTGTTTTAAACCACATGACAGGACTTTTTATGATTTATTTCTTTTAGATTTACACATTAAAAGAGTAACAAATCTCACATGATTTTCACCCAGGAGACTGGAGTTCAAGTCCTGTGTTGTTTTCAGTCATTGTTTGCTTCTGTTTACGCTACAAAGCTGCTGCTTTAAGTTTAGACACCAAAACTACTTGTTAGATGTGAAGAGAAAGATCATAATTTGGGTTAAAATACACACAGACCACAAAGTTCAAGCTGTTGTTGTTGTCGCAATCTCACAATTTTACAGCCTTTTTTGTGAATTGGAGTAGACCTGTGTTTTGGTTTGACGGGATGAAAGTAGAGGAATAAAAGTGCCATATTTTCCTCTGAAACGTGGAGACTCTAGTAGAATACGAATAATTCAAACATAAACAAAATACAGTACTTGAGTTCAGATACATGACCCTGTAAATCAAAGCTTTTTCACAGAATTTCACCTAAAAAAAAACCCACAAACCTACTGAATCTCCATTTAGCATCACTACATCTACACTCCGTCTGCTCTTTAGCATCATAATATTCCTGGTTTTTGACCCGTCTTCATTTTTAGGGTTCTTCAAAATGTCTTTGCAGTGATGCTGTTTTCTGAAGTGCACTTTTCCGTGTGAGAATATTTTTTTGCTTCTGCAGTGGAATAGATTATGCATGCACATCCATGTGTACTCACAGATGCCTGTCAGATGTGGAGGCATAAGTCAGGATGATGAAATGTTTCCCCACCATTTCCAGCCCCTTAAAACTGATTTACTTGTCAAACTCGGTAAAGACGGCGCCCTCTGATTTTTATAGGGTATGGCAAAGTTTTTTCCTCCTCGGAGTGACTGAAAACTCCAAAGGTCAGGGCAGACAGGATAGAAGTTGGACACCAGCTGTCATTTGAATTGTTTTGGGATACATCTGCTGTGCTGCATTGGCAGTGACGGGTGACCTACTGAGCCAAGTGCATTAACAGAGAGAGGCAGAGCGTTCATGTTGTGCTAAACGTCCTTAGTCTTGTCCCAGAGTCTAAAAGGAGGAATATTATGCTTATTCCTCTTTTGCAGATACCAATGTGGTTCATGAGTCTCTTTATAAATCCTCTTGAAACTGAAGTTCTAGGCCGGATTCATTGTCAGTGAAATCTTTCGTTGTCAGCTGTGGATCCATTCCAGCAGCTTTTAGATTTTTTAGTTTCTGTGGGTTGGGCAGAAACGGAGAGGTGAGGGTTTGTAGCTCTTCGCTAACTTTGATTTGTCATTGTCGGAGTCTGATATGAGCTACCAGCTGGGAGCCTCTTCTCACTCTCACTGCTGAGGTGGCTGATGAGTTCAGTCTTTCCCCAAACAGACAGAAAACTGACATTTTGAAAAGTTTCCTCTTCTCCTCACATCAAAGGGGCTCTTTGCCGAGGGGCGTTTGTGTTAAGGCCATCGCTATTTCGCTTGTACCTTGTGATGACAGTTCTGCTGAGTTTTCTTAAACTAACGCAAAACGCTTTGGGGGCTGTTCTGTCTTTGATGTGCGCTTTTGTGATAAAAGCCAGCGCTGATGTTTCGCAGTGGCACAATGTTACATTTTACAATCTGCAGAAAAGATAAAAAAAAACAACAACGCGTCGTCCAAAAACTGTGCCAGCAAATCCTGCCAGAGCCGAGCTTGGCTGTGCTCGTCGGATCGCCCCTGGGTGCTGCGTATGTGTCAGAGATATGCTGTAGCTGCAGGAGACACTCTGCATTTCTCACGGTGAAATCTGTCCTCCACCTGAGACTCCAGGCTGGAGTCAGATAACCACCACTGGCTGGTGACCTCAGTGTTTTCACTGAACTTACAGACTTTCAAGGGCAGAGATACCCGGCCTCCCAAAGAGCCCAGAAACCTGAAGATTATTTATTGATGGTATTTACTAAATAGTGCTCCGTGTGTGACTTTAAACCCGGAGATGATTTTAGATTATTAATGTGTGTAACTTGGCAGCAGCCACTGCACTTTAAAAAAAAGAAAGAAAGATTTATTTCAGCTTTTACTTTGGCTCCGAGATCTTTTACTCTGCTCAAATAGAAGAATTGCATATGCAAATGCGGAACTTAATCTCAGAAACAAAAACTAAGTGAATCTGCACCAGCTTCAGATTTACTCAGCAAAGTGGCCTCTTAGTGGCTCACTTTGATATCATAAATAAAGCATTGCATTAATGTCTAATTGGACTGAACCTCTCAACCTAATTCACTAATGAGATTGAGCGATTTCATTCTCGGTGACAAGATATATGTTCCCATCTCCACATTACACAGATTAAATATTGAGCTGCACTCCATTAGTTATATTGGGAGTAGTGAAACCAGTAACCAACCCAGCTAACATCGCAGGTGAGCTCCTCTGAGACGCCACGGTGCAGACGAAGGACAGCGAATGATCTCAGGACATATTCAGCTCCACCTGACATGACTAAAGCTCTCCCATGATGAGGAAAGGGCTGTGCACTCTGAGTGATTAGACTGTATTCTGAGTTCATCAGAAAACAAGCTGAACGTCTGAGAGGAACCAGCGATGCCTGGATTTATCCTCAGTTAGAAACAGTGGCCGTATGGGCTGCCTGTGCTCTGAGCTCTGTTGGTACAATGCAGCGGATTAACCTGTGTGCTGTTCTACTTTATTGTCACTGTGAGGAGTTCATTTCTGGACAGCTGAATGCGTTTCAGCCAGTTTTCACCCCTCCAAATGGCTGCTTGAGAGTTATATAATAACTGAAATAATTAAGACAGAAAAGGATTTAGAGGTCAGTTCATCCAATTACAAAAAAACCTACAGTATTTTCTCACTTTCATGTTATTACCAACTTGCCATGACTGAACCCGTGTCTGATTAAACTTATGTGTGATGAAACACTACTATATGGCTCTAAAAAGAGTATAAATGATGCGATGTGATCCCATTCACTGTTGTTTTAACCCTCATGTTGTCCTGGGGGTCAAAATTGAACCGTTTTAAAGTTTGAAAATGTGGAAAAAATATATTTTCACAGTGAAACTTCTGATGTCCACATTTTCAACATTTTTGGGAAATCTTTGAACATTTTTTGGTGGAAAAAAAGAAATGTTAAAAATGTTTCTTAATAACATTCATAAAAAATAAACCAAAATCCAGCGAATTTTGCTGGATTTTGGTTGATTTTTATGTGAATGTTCTTAAAGAAAATATTAGAAGTTTTACTGATATATATGTAATCACTTTGGATATTTTTAGGATTTTTTTGGAATATTTTTACTCATTTTTTGAAAATATTTACAAGAATTTTCTCGCCAAATTTGGGGGATTTTTTTTTTAAAAAAAATAAAACTTTTAAGGGAAACTTGTAAGGAATTATTGAAATTTTCTTCCTGAAGATTTTGCAAATTTTCTGAAATTTGGGGATTTTTTTGCTGAATTTTTAGATTTTTTTCAGACAAGGAAACAATATTTTTTGGTGCTCGTAAATGAGGACAACAGGAGGGTTAAATGCAGCACACCAAGTTTGACTGGTATTCATCCTGTTAGTTATGTAGCATGTTTTTTATTTCCCTTGTGGACAGATTTCAGAGGTTCTTTCAATATTATGATAATTTGGTTAATCTGTATTAATTTGTGCTAGTTGTGTCATGTCTATGGTTGCACAGTTGGGTCAAAATATTATATGATGATGTTTCTGGGTAGAATCTCAGTTCACAATCTGAATCACAATTCTCCCCACTGATTTCGTAGAACTCGTGATCATATCATCAGCTTTGCATATGATCTCAATTTGCCATATGATCTGCTTTTAACAAGAGTTATACTGCTTGTCATGCAGATTTGTTTTTGGATTTGTCCGGTTTATCTATTGGAGGCCTTTGTTTTTCTTCTGAGGGATTTCTAGACTTACAGGGACATTGTTTGTGGAAATAAATCTTGCTATTGCATTACAGTGTGGCACTGTCAGTTGTTTTTCCCACCGTTTAGGAACAAGCTACAATATCTCAAGCACTACTAAACTGATTTCCACAGACATCCATAGCCTTCACAGGATGAATCCTTTGGTGATTCAGTGACTTCTCCTTTAGTGCCATGATAATGTTCACTTTTATGCCATTTTTTGGTTGTTTTTTCCTTTTTTGATGAGCAATAATAACTACAATGATCCCTTAGTTTTTCATTTAACACCGTTATCAGGTCAATGTTTTAACCTATCCATTGCTTTGGTTCATGATCTCCTGTGAAGCTACTGACATTCTCATCAGCCTGAGCTTTACTTTGTGCTAACTGCTCATGTTTCAATGCTAACATGATAAACTGCGATTGTGAACACGACAAACACAGCAGCATGTTGACGTTGTCATTTTGAGCATCAAGCACTCACTGAAATACTTCAAATTCAAAATTTCAACCCTACAGAAAAAAAAAACAAACAAACATGCAAAGAGAGCCCCAAGTCCATCTTCTCCCAACTTTAGAGAAAAGACAAAGTTTGATACGTTCCAGGCCTCTGCTGATTGGTGAAATGCCACGATGTAGTGTGATGTAACGTAGCGTGATCTTCGCTGATTGGCTGGATGAAAACCACCTGACCTCACTGAGAGGCGGGAGCAACGCCATATTTAATGTCTGTGGAAGTTACTAAATATGATCATTTGCCCGATGAAGGCTCAACATGGCGATGTTAGCATTTAGCAGCATTTGGCTTTTATTGTTTAAATGCGACATTTTAACTCTGTGAGCTACTAAAACTAAAATCCTTGTGCATATGCTATGATGCCGCCTGTGTGCAGCAGTTTGGGTGAAGTGACCCTTTAAGCAACAGAACAGCAAACAGATTCAACTCAGCATGTTCATCACGTTCATGTTAGTTTAAAGTGTTTCGCTTTGCTTGTACAGTTTGCATGAGTTTGACATATGTTAAGTTACTTATTTGAGACCCTTTTGACAGCTTATTTCTAGTGGATTAGACGACATCTAAGCTGGACCAGAGTGGACCTACAGTGGACTAAACATGATGTAAACTGGATCAGAGTGGAACTAAACTAGACCTGGACCAGACTCAGAACTAACACAGTAAAACCAAAAGTGTTTTTCGACAGGAGGCGTCGTTAAAGGCGATCAAACAAAACGCGAGCACGGTTTGATCTCAGGTTCTATAAAAGAAAAGTCCAAATTAAACCTGAAGGTGAGCGTGGAGACAGCAGAGCAGTTTGTTCTGAGTTCAACACAAACACTCCTCTCAGCTGATTTACATTCAGAGAGTTTCCACAAATTACTTACAAAGAAAAACTGGTGTATTGGAAAGGAAAGAAATGACAGGAAGCAGTCTAGTTTTGGTGCACTGGATGCCAGCAGATAAACCCAATGTGATAAAAGCTTCATAGGCAGAAGGAACAATAAAACGTTATTATTATAAAACATTAGTGCACCTTCCTGCAATTAAAATCAGATTATTTTGGACTAATTTCTAACGTTGGTAACTCAAAATTTCTTGATTTGTCCAAATGTGATCAAACAAGGAGTCATTATAATAGTTTGGGTAGGAATCATTAAAAACTCACTTTCCAAACGTTCGACTTCTAAGTTGCTTTCAGCCTTTGTCAACACGTTTAACTACCATTCTGATAGATCTAATTTAAAGTTGTTTTATTTGCAGTGTTCAAACTATTTTCCAGCCTCTTCTAGCTATTTTAAAACTCTCCTGGATCGCCAGTCGCCTGCTTTAATTCCTCCCCATCAGTGTCTTCCTCTGCGTCTTGACATCGTTTAAAACACACACAGTTTATTGTTCTTTCCACTGCAGATGTAGTTTCTTCCACCTCTCCATCATAACTGCTGCTTCTGCTGCTAGCATGGAATATTTCATGCTGTGAGCTAAAGGGCCCTTGAGTATTGTATTTCAGGTCATCCATTATCATAATTGCTTTTACTCACCAAGTAGGCTTTCCTTATGCAACCTGCTTTTAAATGTTTAATTACATTGTTTTGAGGTAACAAACTTTGTAACTGCTTTTGACAGGGCCGGTTTGTTGTTTAAAATGTAAAATAAAACGTGGCTTGCGCTGTGTGCAAACAATAGATTTAGCTGCTTTCAGAGGCCTAATTCTGTAAGTAAGAAACCGTAGTGGAGCGGAGTCACAGCTTGTGTTTCCGTGTCTACATTACACTCACTTGGAAAGCCAAACAGGACGAGCTGTGGTTAGAGTTACACACTTCTCTGACAGATGTCAGTTTGTTAAAGGAGCTCGGTGTCACTCATTTGATATGAACAACTGCCCCTGAAAATTTAATTCATGTGGTTTTTTTGTGTTTGCGGGGAGACCCTGATTGTAGCTTTTAAATAAACACAAACGAGGCTTTTGTGGGGCAGTTGTTACCATTTGTTCAGGGGCATTAGTTGTAGCCTGTTGTGTGTTTTTGTCGCGAGGTGCCAGCTTGTTGACAGTTGATATTTCTTGTACAGTAGCTGTTTGACATATAATTGGCTTAGAGGCTGTAATGAGCGGCTCGGTGGAGTTTGTGTGTCGGTGAAGCTGCAGCCTCGGAGCCTTTGAAGCTGTCAAACTGTAGCATGTGGAGCGTTCATGTATGTCTGAGAGAAGAGTGGCGGCGCGAGGCTTTATTGATTTTTCCTGTGTGCTTTCCTTGTCCTTGAGTCGAACACGATGAATGGGGGCTTTCATTCCGATGTGAGAAATATGACTATTTCAGCAATTCCATTTTTATGTAACGTATCGGTGCTAAATTTACAATCTAGGTCACTGATCCCATTAGCCCTTCAGGAGTGGGACAGGTTTTTTTTCTGGTTTTTTTTTTTTTAGAAATTCCAAATTAAACTAAATGGAGAGTAGCTGGCACGTTGCCGAGTCGTGAGGTGTGCCTCCAGTATGAACATTCTATCATGTCATAATGGTAAAGGAGCTGTTTTGACTCTTCCGCTGTGTTTCACACTTAGGCAGCAAAGAGCCTGTGTAAAATTTGTGGAAGGAGCCTCAGTTCTGGCATTAATTTGGACCTTTCCTGTGACACAGAAACATTGCGAAAACCCTTTGCCCCCAATTCATCAGCTCCACCCTAAATTTTAACTTAACAGTTGGGAAAAAAACGACAGTTAAGGTGGTGCTGTTGGCTTGCAGAATGAGTTAAAGCTTAGAAAGGTGGCTGAACAGGTGGACATATCAAAACACATCAAGAGAAAAATGAATACAATTACAGAGCAGATCAAAATGTCAACATAATTGTGAAATAAATACAGTAAATTAGGCCGAAAGTAGTTCAGCTGACTTCATTAATACAGCCGCTCTCTTGGCATCTCCACTGATTTCAGGGTATTAAACATAGAAATCTAATTTAATGCAATCAACACACTTCAAGATTAAGGTTAGAAAGTCATTTTTTTACATTCTCTCTGGAGTCTGCAGGCCAAAGAAGTTACATAAATTCCTGGATATGCAGGGTAGAGTTCAGTGGAGATTTAAAGTGAGGTGTTTAAACTTGTGATTAAATGTTGGTACAGATCCTCTTTTTTTTTTTTTTTTTAAACGTAGGATGAATCTCACATCAGAAGTGGATCTATATGTTGCCAAAGCTACTATCAGCAGTATTCTGTCTGAAAAAGCTCTGAGGCCACTGAGGGGCTTCGGCTTTTTAATATTTCACCTATTAGGAGAAGATGTTGGGTTGCAGCGAGCATACATTATATTACAGTTTAGCAATTACTGCAGGTCAGTGCTGTGAAATCAACCATTGGCAAGTGGAAATTTGTCTTCCCTCCTTAAAAACTATTAAGATTCTACTGTAAACTAGAACACATAGGCATGATTGTTTTTCTGTGCATGTAAAAAAACACTTCTATGATCCATGGCTCATTCAATTAACTCTTTTCATGTATTATTCAATCTTTAAAAAAAAAAAAAACACTAAATCCACTTACAATACAATGCACAACCTTCCCCTTCTCTGACCCCTCTCCTCCCCTGATCATTTTTGTCCCTCCAGTTCTGAGCTGAATGATGAACCGACGTGCACAATCTCCTCTCCAGTTGCGTTAAGCTGTGAGCAAAAACATTGTACCCTACGTGCATATTTCCATTTTAAAGCCTGAGAAGTCACTGGACGGCTCATAATTCATTACTGAGCACATTAGGGAGGTTTCCGACAAAGTGTAATGGTGCAGTTTTTCTTTCTCCTTTAGAAAAGGCGTCTGCCCTCGTGGCAAAAACAGCCGCCAGGAAGCCTCGCTGGCGTTTGCTGACAGCAACGTTTTGTTGAAATATCTACTGCCACTTGTGACGGCTTGTACAGGCAGAGGACCTTGACGTGATTGAGTGGATGGAGCAGGAGCAGCTGTGGAGGAATATCAGCGCCGTGTGTCAGAGAGAGGAATTATTTAACTAATGCAGGGGAAGTTAATGTGCTTTGATAGTGTTTAATCTACAGCCTGTACTGGCAAATATAAAACTGCGTAAAGGGAAAGGAAGACTGAGACAGTCCATCTACAGCCATAAGCATGATCAGGGATCGCTGTGAATGAGCAGGTGATGGCAGTCATGAGCTCTGCCATTAGTTCTGGGCGAATAAACTGTGCAGTGAATCTTCGAGATTTCTGCAGATTGGATTGAAAGTGATGAAAAGGGGAGAGGAGGAGGAGGAGGAGTGACCATGTGAGGAAGCTGCTGTGTATGACAGAGGACAGGGTGGAGAACAGTGATGAGAGGCATTCAGATCCTCACACTCTGAGGTCCCCGGTGGAACGGCCCACCTTCTGGTCGGGGGTAGCCAGGCGATCAGAATCTAATGCTAATGTGGAGGCGGCAGATGTTCTCATCAGTACAATGCTTTGAAGTTGAAAATGCTTACTATACTGCTGATGTAACGCTTGACGTGACACTTTCTGTTGTTGTTCTGGGGCAGAATATAGCCATCAAGAGAAGAAAGAGATACACAAAACAGACCAACCAACAAACTACTTTACATTAAATAACTCAGAAAGCCTTGAAGTCTGGCCAGTCTTTTCTTTTCTTTTCTTTGTTTCCAAACTAAACAATTACGGAATTTGTAAAGACATGATCATAATGAACATAAAAAACATTAGGTTTTTTTATTTTTAATAAAAATATATGCAAGATGTATCCCAGGGAATCCCTCAATTATATATATATATATATATTGACCCCACCTACTGTATACAGTCTTGATGAATTTTCTTTCTTTTTCTAGTTATTTTAGTCTATTGATTGTCAAAAAAATGGTGAAAATGGCCTCATACTATAAATCCTCTGAGCCTAGATGATCCAGTGGTTTTCAAATGTCATGTTTTATCCAAACAAAAGTTAAGAACTCAAAAATATTCCATAGTTCAGTAGTTGCTGGCTATTTTTATGTTGACTGATGTAAAATAATAGTTTCAGCTCTTATTTTTTTTTGTTTTCTTTAGCCGTCTAAATTTCAAGAACTTTGTGGGCATTTTTTTTGAAGGAGAGAGATGTGTGAAATAGACCAGCTGACATCTGACCATTTACTGTATGCACCTATTACACACAGTCTGGATGAATGTGCCATTTTTTTCCTGATCTGTCAACAAAAGTTATAACGTCAGTAGTTTCTGATTATTTTAGTACTGATTGATTAGTAGAATGGTTGTCTCAGCTCTTATTTTTGCACTTTCTTAGCATGTTTTGCTCCAGTCCACATTTTTATTCACTGTGGATTCATTTTTGACTGCAGTATATAGTCCTGTTCCTCTAAGGAAACAAAAACTATGAGAAGAAGTACAAAGAACTCCATTGTTCAGTTTGAGAAATGTATAATGCCATAAGTGATTTAAAAAATAATATCTTTGATTGTTTATTATTATAACATTTAGAAAGAACTTGGAACCAGGTGCCTACAGGTGTTACCAAAAACTGAACAAAACTGGTGGCTTCACATACAATAGATATTTTACTGCTTACACTTTTGATTTGCTTCCATCCTCGCTTCCTATCTGCTCTGTGTAAACACATCCTGCAGTTCAGCTGAAAAGTCCATGAATTTTGCCACGTGACTGTTGGTTGCAGCTGAGTCACTAGTGGCTTTGTAGATGTGCCAAGGAGAGCAGATTTTTTTATTTTTTACAGAATATACTTTGAGTAAATGGTTCACTTTAGAAAAATCCCTAGATGAAACTATTATTTAGTTACATTTTCCACAGCACTATGTCAAGGATTATTAATTTTGGCAATTTCAAAAGACGACAAATCTGCCAATGGAATTTTGGGGTTGAGGGAGTTAGTTTCACTCTAATATTAAAAATCTTGAAACTTAAAGCTTAAAAATGCATGAAGATAGTAACAAATGGTTTCTAAAAGGCAGGACAGACATATTAAATTATATGGGAAATGTATTTAGAAAACAAAGGCGTGATGTTTGATTGTTCCAGCTTTCACCACATACCCTTGTACATATCTGAGGGGCATTTCTGGCCTTGCAAGACTACATGACCCCTGTCATATGACTTATTTGTCATTTTCTCAGGCTACACCTCCAAACATTCTTCTGAGCATAGGTTTTTAACAAATGTGCCGCAATTTAATGGCTCGGGGTGATTTGTGATTTATTCTTTAATGGGTTTAATGATTTCCTGTAGCTTTGCTGTGTCAACATGATGAAAATTTATGCCCTCTTTTACCCTTCATCAGCCTCACTATGCCCTCTCCTTGCAGCTATTTATGGTGGACAACGCAGCTGATGACTGGAGGATAGCCATGACATATGAGCGCATCTTCTTCATCTGCCTGGAGATCCTGGTGTGCGCCATACACCCCATCCCCGGGAACTACACCTTCACCTGGACAGCACGCTTGGCCTACTCCTATGTACCATCCAAGACGGATGCGGATGTGGACATCATCCTGTCCATCCCCATGTTCCTGCGGCTGTACCTCATCGCTCGCGTCATGCTGCTGCACAGCAAGCTGTTCACCGACGCGTCGTCCCGCAGCATCGGTGCACTCAACAAGATTAACTTTAACACACGCTTTGTGATGAAGACCCTCATGACCATCTGTCCCGGCACTGTGCTGCTGGTCTTCACCATCTCGCTATGGATCATCGCTGCATGGACAGTGCGAGCTTGCGAGAGGTGCCTGGATCAGTTTCTCACGCTATGCCGTGCTGCTCAGCATGAAACATAGATAAGGAATAAAAATAGATAGCCTACACACGTCCTAGCTCACTCTGTCTGAACATCGAGATAGAAGGATTTACACATGCTGTAAGGAGAGATTGCAGAATCCTGACAGAGCAGTTGATACTCTCTTGTTCCCTCTGTTTCAAAAATGGGTTTTAGTTGCGAGGAGAAGCTGGAGTGCAGCAGTTTCTGCAGGTGCATGAAGGCGAGTCAATCTATTGCATTTATTATTTATTGCAGGTACCATGACAACCAGGACATAACCAGCAACTTTCTCGGAGCCATGTGGTTGATCTCAATCACGTTTCTTACCATTGGATATGGAGATATGGTCCCGCATACATACTGTGGGAAAGGAGTCTGCCTCCTGACTGGCATTATGGTGAGTATACGGCAGACTGAGAACTATTTCTCCATTTGCGAGAATGTTGTCGACCTCGGCCTTAAAATTAATGTGCAGAAACTGACATGCTGCTGATATTTCTTGACTGAATCAATGAGACTGTAATTCTGTCGCAGGGTGCTGGCTGTACTGCCTTGGTGGTGGCTGTGGTGGCAAAGAAACTGGAGCTAACCAAAGCTGAAAAACATGTCCACAATTTTATGATGGACACCCAGCTAACAAAAAGAGTAAGTGGAAGAAGCAACACACTCACACCACAGACGCTTCACCAGTTCGCAGTCTTGACCAAATGTCTCTTCTTTTTATGACTTCAGGTGAAAAACACAGCTGCGAATGTTCTCAGGGAGACGTGGCTCATCTACAAGAATACCAAACTGGTGAGGAAGATGGACCACGCCAGAGTCAGGAAGCACCAGAGAAAATTTCTCCAAGCCATTCACCAGTAGGTGCCCTGATCTTAACCCTGACTTGTGTGGGTCTGACACCTTTTATCCTGCAGTACTTTCATGTGACTGACCGCTGCAACACAAAGCTGAAATCTGAATTGTTTGACACCTGTAGCAAAAAATTATGTGCTCGCATTATCGAAGGATATTGTTCTTCACTGCCGTGTTTCACCTGACTTGACTAACTTTACAGATGTGCTAATGAGCTGGGCTGTTGATCCTGCATGTAAAATATGCTGGGGAACTAGATTTATGCAAATATTATTCACTGATCCACTCGAGGTTCTTGTAAGGCATTTATAATAAAAGCAGGGAATGAATTGTCATTATGAAAGCGACATATTTTATCTGTGTAAGACTCATTTTACCTTGAAATATTCCGGAGTCACAGAATTCACAGCATATTGATTTCCCTCTCGTTCGCCTTTCGCTGTCACATTGGCTCTTGTGTGTCGGCTGGGCCGCGAGTCAGATGTCAGACTGACCTCAGGGCTGACACATTTGGGTTTCTACTTCTCTAGTGGCTGGTCAGACACTTACTTGTCAGCGAGTCTTTTAGCGGGTCCCCGGGGACCCTCAAAGTGCTACCTAACTCCAAAACAGTATCGATTTTAGCCTCACCTCGCTGTTGTTTTTCTTCAACCTACAGTGCTCACCAGCACACCCACCCTGTGGCGTCTTCCAGTAGCTGGCAATTAGCTCAGAGCTTTATTTAAACAAATGTACAGCTGTGTTATTGATATGTAGCTTTACCTTCAAGGAAAATGTTGGTATGTTTCTTTGCTTTCTGTGGTTTGATTTAAGGATCTCTGTGGTTTCCCCTGCACAACTTTGATTTGCTCATGAATCTTTTGAACTCACATTTATGTTTCAAAGGCATCGGGATGTTTAATTACAAGGTAGGAAAACAAATATGCACAAAATGTCTGCTGTCGCCACCAGGTTTGTGCAGTTTAATAGTGTTTTCTCTTTGTTGGTTCCTCAAGTCATTACACCCTCGCTGTTGTGTTCGGGTGGTTTGCAGCAGAGATGACGATGTCTCATGTCCACCTCCTGTTCTCTAGGACAGCCTAATAATGGAAATGGCTTTGAACTAAAGCTAAATCTATACAGAACCAGATTCGGTGGGAAAAAGTCACGTCCAGCTCTGTGTGCAGGAACAAACTGCTCAGCATGGTGTCGACATCCTGCCGTCACACCTTTGTCTTAGAAAGATTTTGCTTTGTGCATGAGGGCTTTCTCTGGGAGATCTGCCTGTAGCACACGTGCAGAGTTGTGATGCACGACGTCTGGATTGAGATTAATATACAATAAAAGTGTCCTGACAAGTGGAGGGTTGTAAAAAGGCCTACAGGCGTCCTTGGCTTGTCAAGAGGTGCCGGTAAACATCAAATCGCATATCGTCACGCTTGTTCCCTTTGGTAAAAGCTGCAAGATGGCATGAAAAGTTTGCTTGCAAGTCTTCATCAGCCCCCGCAGAGAACGTGAGGTGCAAACTGTTGTTAAATGGGGGCATAGACGCTTTGAGGCACCGTCGACGACACACTGGTTCCAGGAAGAAACACCATAAGAGTCAGGAGAGGCGACATTATAGCGAGGAGGGTTACATATTTGAGCAAAAACAGATTTTTGCCATCTGAATATGTTTATCTGATGTTGTAATAATTCATTTGTCTACTTCATGTTTCCTTTTTTTTCCTGTTTGTGTCGACACAATGCAATAGAGCTCGAAAGTAAGTCTTCGCCTCACACGTAGATACAGACCTGTTGTGTGCATGCTAACGAGAGCTTGTCCTTGAACCCAATAATGTTACTAAAAAAAAATAACACTCCCTCATTTGATAAGTGAAATTCATGCCTCAGAAACGTTTCATTTCACACGTCACAATCACGATGCTGCTAGATTATTTTGCTACGAAGGTTTGCAGAGTAGCAAAACACACTTTAGCCTCACACTGTTTCATTCAAACAGCTTTTTAGGTCTTATTGTTGAATGGACACATGCTCCACATTTATACACACTCACGGATGCATATTAAGTGAATTTCAATTATCAGTGATGGAGGGTGTTTTTCTTTCCATTTCTGCATGGATGTGATGAGACTTTGATCTTTAATCAGAAAGCCACTGATTAAACTCCAATCAACTGTGTTTTCACGTACCGAAGGATGACGACTAGAGCTCTACAGGAGACAGATCTGCAGTAGCACAAGTATATGATTTTACATCCCTCAAAAGTCATGTTACGCAACTGAGCTGTCGTGCTCATACAGATCAGGGCTCAGGGTCATCTTTCGGCGAGTGGAACCATTGTTACGCCTGTTACGACATTTGCAGCCACATTTCCTCCATTTCCCCGTTGGATGACACGGTAGCGGACCCAGTGTTATCACGGCTGGTAAACAAAATAACAAGCACATGCAGCTGTCATGTGAGAAATAATTAAGGCGAGGGAGCAGCAGATGCACTTCAGGTCATTTGATGGTTGCAATTCACCACACCATAGGCATGATGTCGCACACATGCAGCCAAATGTGTAGCAGAGTGTTTAAAGCTGCACCAGCTGTGAATTCAAGTGTCTCAATACTGTCAGACCGACTCCCCTCCTCTGGGAAAACGCTGTCCCTTGCCATCCACAAGGTTGAAGCAGGGAATCATAGCAAGAAGCAAGTGCTTGTTAGCTGGGAGATCAGTGAATTGGAGAAACAAGAAAGTGACCTGAGAGGAAGGTCAGGGTAAAGCCTCCGAGCAATCCCGTTTGTGCCGGGGAGAGGCTGCAAACTGTGAGCGACACCGTGAAGCTGTCAGCAGGGACGAGGAGGGAAAGGGAAAAAAAAAGAAAAACGTCAGACTGCAGAATGTTCACCCTGTCCATTACACTGAGGGGGAAAATTTGCATTTCTTTCCACAATGAGGTAGACGGAGGTCATTACAAAGAAAGCAAGTTGGGAGGGTGAAAAATAAGGAGCAGCACTAACTGAGATTGCCTTAACAGATTTAGTGGGGTATTGAAAATCTTAGCGTAGCTCTTTTCCTCCCTGATGAATAGCAAGCAGATTTAGAGTGCTCATTCAAAAGGAGAGCTGCCCATGACGAGTGATTGACTGAGGAAAAGAGACACAGAAAATAAAGGAGGCTGCCTCGTCCTGACCTCCAGCTGCTCCGTGCTTCGACCTCATCTGACAGCTATTGGTCATCCAACTGTGAAATGCATAATTCTAACAGGTCTTACATCAACTGCATTTAACATCGAACTATCTACTATCTTTCATAATGTCAGAGAGGCTACCTCCTTCTTTTGTTTGTTTCATTTAACCACCTGAACAATAAAAGTGCTATTTTTTGCAACACAGTACTTAGAGTCTGCTCTGTATGAAGCATCTCAAGCCTCAGTTGTTAGGACATCTTCCCCTTCTGCCTGTAGTTTTCCTTTAGTGACTCTTGTGGCACCCTCTGTTGGTCTAACCCGTCATCTTCGCTCCACATTTGCCTGTCTTCAGGAAGCAGAAAAATGAACCTGCGTTGCATGAGAATGGATGTATCTCAACTAATTAGCAGACTCCCCGAAGGCCTCCTTAAATCCCCATCTTGATGTTCATGAACTTGTGCATCTGATTGACACACAACCTAATCATCACCTTAAGTTATTTATAGAGATTATTACTATGATTATCTCCAAAAATCTAGTGGAAACCTGCCATCATGATGCTTACCAGTGTAAATCAGGGGGAGAAGTCTTTAATATCTTGAAACCACGTGAGGTTGACACCCTACAATACTGCACAGTTGCTGTTTTTTCGCCCCCTGAGAAGATCATTAAAAACAGGCTTTAGAAGCCTAATTAAACAGATGTGAATTATTTAAGCATGTTGTATGAAGTAGGTGAGGTATTCTTTCAGACTCTGCAAGAAGGATTTCTGATGACAATAAAGGACCGTATTTGCAGGTTATTTCAACTCACAAGCTGGAAAATTTAGACCTTTTGAGCCATTTTTCTATTTATGACAGAAGATTAATAGGATTCCTTTAAATTATAAGGATATTTTTTATGTTTCAATTGAAAAATCTCTAAAGAGAAACCAGAACGCTGCTATCTAAACGTTAAACATTAGCCTCTGTGTTAATATAAAACAGATATCTTTGTCTTTTTGAGTGACTAAATAATTTATAAGTTGGTTTAAGCCGACGGAACCTTTAAAGAAACAGCCGTGGGCCTTTTTTTTTTTTTTTTTGCTGTTTCAAAATCTCAAATGTCAAGTAGATATAAGGCTCGATAAAGGCTGTTTGCACTGCATAGGTGCTCTGGTGTGAGTATTTAGTGTGGTGGTGTGTCTTGGTTGAGTAGGACGCAGAGCTGATCTCATTCCCCTCCGTGGCAGCTCTTCCTCCCTCTGTGGCCTCCTTATCCACTTGCATGCAGCTCAACCAAACAGACTGACCCCTGCAATCCCTGCATTCTCTACACACGTCCTGTGCATGTCCTGGGAGTGTTTCTCCATGTGTATGCCTTGTGTGTGCACAAATTTTAAAAGAAATTAAAAAAAAAAAAAAAAGAAACGATCGACTGATAGCGTTAATTTATTGGGTTCTGAATGGTCTTGTGTTCAGATTGAGAAGTGTTAAAATGGAGCAACGCAAGCTGAATGACCAAGCAAACTCACTAGTGGACCTTGCTAAGGTAAGCTAGACCAACAGTCTCCTGCTGCACCAGGTTTCTCTCCTCTGTGTGACTCAATTCAATGCATGCTAGTTTCACTCGCTCAGTTAGTTGTGTTTCCTCATATAACCAAAGTCTACAGGTGTCAAATAAACAGACAGGCTTTACATCTGGGTGATGATTCAGGTTGACTCACTCACCTGGGAGTGTTTTGGTGTGAAATATTAACTTCTCTTCATTTTACTGTGTGAAGGACATCCTCCTCCTCCTCTTGAAAATAACTGAATGAGAGCAGCAAGAGCCTCTCGTATGCAAAAACCCCCAGTCCAGTTTTTCACGTTACGTATTCTCTGATGTTTGTCTCCAGATGCACTAAACAGAAGTCGACAAACCTTAGGGAAAGACCAGGCAGTGCGCCAGCCTGACACAGCAGAAACAGTAACCTGGGAAGGGAGACACACTGTGATCTGATGATTCAGCCAGAAAATGAAGGCAGAGAAAAAGAGGAGAGAAAGGCAGAGCACTCTGACATTCAAAAGTACACCACAGTCAAACTGGATTCAGGCCAGCGTGTCGTGAAAGGTATTAGTTAATATTGCCTGATCGCCTCGTGCTGTAAAACAGCAGCAGGAGTTGGGATATGACAGTGCATGAGGTGGCGTCTGGCCGCTCAGCTGGATGAGTAATTGTTGCTGTAGGAGCCTGTATCCAGAAGAGGGCAGTGTAGCTTCAGTCTTTTCACGCTCTCAGTGGAAAGATGGAGCTAAATAGAGCTGAACATATCTTTGGAAGATGCATCACCACTGCAGTGCTCTGTGAAATTCCTCAGATCACAATGTATCCCCTTAATTCATTATCTCCTCCACAGTCTCTTGTAGACTCTTTTTTTTCCCATTCAGCGTGACGTCAGTGATGCAGTATTTGTTGAATGTCGTTTCCTCCCACAGCATTTTTGTCACGTTTGCCGTTTAGGCTGAATTACATATCTACAAATTGCAAAAAAAAAAAAAAATTCCTCTCTCAAGCTGCTGTTTGAAACAATCTCTGCTCCTTTCCCATTATCTGCTCCACAAATGGCTTCATAGTGTCAGTTTGTGGTTTTTATTTTACAGTTGAAGTGGATCTATAATAACCACCTGTGTTCTTGCTCTCGCTTCCATATTTATTGCATTTGTTCCCTTGTGAAGCCGCTTTTCCTGCTCTCTAGCATCACTATTTAATATGCTCTTGTTTCACTTCATGATTTGCAGATGCAGACGTTGGTTAGTTTAGCTCTACATGTAGAAATCACTTTCTTTTCTAGAAGATCTGTGTAAGATGATAAATCCATACACTCAAGTCGTGTATGTTTATTGAACTGCATACAAAATCCATTGAAAAATCTTCACATAAGCAACAAAGGGGGAGCTTATGTGAGTAGCAGAACACAGTGGAAATCTCATTTCTACTTGAGCAGCCTCGCTAAGCGGTGTCAGTGCTTCTTTAGTCCTCGCTGATTCACATAAACAGCCTATCCCCATCATTCCCGCCTCAAATCAGAAGAGCACAAGGTAAGTGATGGAGGACATCACCTCTAGGCTGCCAGGGATTATTAGAGCCTACGCTGAATAATACCTCAGAAGCCGCCCTCTAGCACCATCACTCCCACTCCTCATCCCAATGTGACACGGATTTCTCAGACTGCTGTTGACTGTTTTGGAAGACTGAACCTCGGGGGTTTTAGAAAACAGCAGCTACAGTATATTTTTAAAGACTGCTAACAGATGGCTGATGCATCAAAAGAGCAGAAAGCGTCATGCAAGGTCAGCAGACACCTTTCCTGTCTCCTCAAGGTCACAGACTAATGTACTCAGGTCTGCACGGAAACATCAAGTCCTGTAAACTGTCCGTATAAAAGCTGCCCTCTGATAGGAAACATGCCGGTTCTCAAGGTAGAAACTCAGTTGCATAAAAAACAACTATTTTTCTGACAGATTGTGGAAGTTACTTCGCTGCATTTGAAGTTTTTGCCAACAAAATAGATAATAGAGTCCACAAAAGTACAGAAATAAAAGCATTAACTGTCATGTCGCCTGAATTTTCATGCTGAAAACTGATTATTTTTATTTATCAGTAATCAAAACTGCCATTTTATGCTGCTGATGCTGAAACTAAAGGATGGATTCACATTTTTTCAACTGTGTCTTTAAACAATACTCACATGCCAGCACTAAAAAAAAGTTTGTCCTTGCTCTGATTGTTTCGTGTGTTTATATAGGCCAAACAGAAATTCCACTTTAAAGCTATTTCAGTGAGTGCAGTTGCTTCTAATTTGTGCCACTGTCCCGCTACCTTTACTTAGCAGGCAAACACTCCACTGTAGCTCAAAGAGGGGAGTTTGTACTAAAACAGATCAGAAGCTGTGCTTAAATTATATTTTCCTGATATTTAAATGCATTAATACACAGTTTAAAAGAGTATTTTTAAACTAAAATCACTGAAAGCACAGCTAGAATTTGAGTATTGCTTTAAAACCCCTCCACACGCATTGACTAGCATCCCAAAAACACACCTTTGTGCATCAAACTTACATATTTAGAAGTTTTTTAGGATTTATAAAGTGTCCGCCTCTATTTCCACCAATCCATCCACTACCAGCTACAGCTCAAGCACACCAGCTCACCTTTGACTCTGCTTAAACACTGTAGAATTGCTCTATGCTACACAATGGAAGTCCCACCTTGCAAGCTGGCAGGATATGTACCTCTGAATCTGTGTTTTTGTCGCTGGTACACCGCAGTTTGAAGGTGGAAATGCTCAGTCGTGGCACTGACTGCTTATTTTACTCATGATATGTTTTCCAGCATCTACAAAAAAAAAACACCAAATGAAGATGTCAACAAGGAAAAAAAACGGAATTTTCATCAGAAGCGGTCTTTAAGATAGACTTGAAACATGTAAACATATTATTTACTGGTTTGTTTTGCTTGTTAGACATGTTTTATTGTTTTAAATCAGTCTGAACTTAACGTATTGAGAAAGTCAGTTGTATTTCTTGTATTTCCTCTCCTTTTCAGAATGAACTCTCTGCATTTTCAACTGCACATTGTACTGAAGTGTTTGTTGTTGTTTTTTTTAATCTGCAATCGTGTTTTTATCCAGTGTTTTCAGGTCATCCATCAAAAGTAACGTCAGTTTGGAAAAAAGATGGCATTAAGTGTGTTTCCTCTCTCCTGTTCCAGACTCAGAACATCATGTATGACATGATATCGGACTTGAATGAGCGAGGAGAGGACATGGAGAAGAGGATTGCCCTGCTGGAGACAAAGCTGGAGACTCTACTGAGTAACTTGCAAGCTCTGCCTGGACTCATCAGCCAGGTGATCAGCCAGCAGCACAGGGACTTCCTGGAGGTGCAGCTCCAGCCTTATGACAAACACAGCCCTGAACGCTCACAGTCAGTGTCCCGACGGAGGTCGTCCTCCACAGCACCGCCCACCTCCTCCGAGAGCAGCTAGAGTCCAAGGGGAATGCCTCCACTGAAGACTTTTGCCATCATATGGCCAAGTTGCATTTATCGTAAAGCCTTATGGTTTCAATAAGTATTATCCAAATTCTGATGACAGAATCCAAAACACTGGGGACAATGCATTTTAATGGATAACTTCATGCTGTTATTTGTTTTTTATTACCTCAAAAGATGTTGTTATCCTTGCTCTGGTGACATGACCACAAATAATGGCGCTTCCCTCAGTAAAAACTAAAAGGCCTATCGATGGGGCTGTGATAAGAACTCTACTCCATCTCTATGCAGAGGTAGCCAGTTTTAGGTGGCAAGGTTACCAAGTGTGAAACTATTGCACTAAAATAGTGCTTCTCACAGACTTTCTGCTTCTGCTGGCTTGATTCAGTTGCCGTGTTCCTCGACGCAAACTGAGGAACCACTGAGAAATCAGTCAGGGAGCATGTCAGTGATATTGAGGAGAAGTGCTGTGTTTTCTGGACTGGAGTGAACCGACAGCAGAAGGCAGATGAAAATCGCTCCTACACACTGTCACTCAGAGATAACTTAAAAAGCTTGAAATGAGGAAAAAAAGCATATATCTTTTAGGTTAGAGACAGCATCAACTATAGCGGTTTTCTTTTGCAGAGTGCCCCTGTAGAATGACTATTTTTGGGGCGACGTTGCAAATAATTTAATCCTCTAGTCAAAATGAATGCATCGAAATCTGTACTTGCACTTACTTTTTAATCAATGCACTTCAATGCTGACTGACATATGATATAGAGATGCATTGCTCATTAAAAAGAAGAACATTTGAGATGTTTGGGCATGGGTTATTACTGTCAATTCTCAAGTTGTGGCTAGTGTTGATGAATCAAGTCAAAGCCCCTTTTCTGTTTCTCACAAAGATGCATTCACATGGACCTCTAGAGGTCTGTAGGAATGTACTGGTGGTCATAAATTCAGTAACTCTCCCCCTGTCTTGCTGTGTCTCACCTCCTGTCCTTCTTTCCTGTGCTATTTATGCTTGCTGTCATCCCAGCTGGGCAACAACAAAATGCTGAAAAACAACCGTAAACCGTATCTACCTTTTAAAAAGAAAATGCCTATTTTTATATATTTTGATGAGGACAAGCACACCTCTTACAACTAAACAAACAACGAGGATCTACGAGGCGGCAGATTCAGCATATCTAGCACACGGTTTGAGATATATCGGACTGGCGTTAAGACACATTAAGTTGTCTGTGAGGTTCTTTCCTGAACTGATTTAAAAACTGCATTATTCTTCCAACTGCATTTATTTTTTTTCTACAGCAAATGCTTCAGATGACACTGTTGGCTGAGCTGGAAGAGCAGAACTGGTAAATCCACCCACAGTGGCCAGTTATTCATTAGATTCTGACGTTTTAATGCCCAAAATTAAACTAGAATAATTTGATTTGATTCAAATGGCCTCCTCGGCCATTCAAACTCTTTATTTCTAGATAAACTGTGAAAAGCCCTTGAAGTGGCCGATATACCATCTAGACATTAATATTCAGCATATGGCTGTGGTTGTTAATGCAACTTTTCGAGGTGCACAGAGCATAGCATGGGTCAGAGGAGATCTGGTGGTCACTCATCCAATCAGCAGCACTGGTCTCGTTCAACCAGCTCACCCACAAAAACCAATAAATCAATCAGAAGGTCAACAAAACAACAGATGTTCAGTCCACAAACTTTAGCAGCATAGAAACCAATGAGAGATTATACTGTATGCGACTTAAACGATAAACAATTAAACAATAAAAATACACAATTTAACCAGCCTGAGTCTGTTTTTTCATTATCTGAAGATTTGTATGAAATGGGACATATTAAAAGGTGAGTTTATGTACATGTGCATTAACAAGTAACATAATTACATCACTGTGACTGCATATGTCATGGTCCACATCATGTTTCATTAAATCTGGCATGGCAGCCTTTCTTATTTTCCTGCTGATCAACCAATAGGTTTTCATGACGTGTATATTCAGGGTAAATTGTGCCCTCGATGCTAACTTGCAGGCATGATGAAGTAGACTGTAGGAGACTTACCATGTTCTACAGTGGACCATTTCACAGCCTCACTCAGTTGGTACACCTGCAAAAATGAACAAAACAGTCCCTCAGTAAATACTTTTTCATCAAGGTTTTAAGGTTATTCATGTCTGTTTTCTTCTAGAGAAACACTGATTTGATCTTATGGTCATTTAGGAAGCTGTAACTGTTGATGATAAGTTGTATTGCGTTCGCTAAAAGATGTTAGGTCTAAATGCTTCGTTAGAGAAATAAACATTCAGTTTGTTTAAGAGAAATGAGAAGGAAGTGAAAGTTGCGCCTTAAGATATCCCCCTAAAGTCAATAGACGGAAGTATAATCAGCAAAAAAAATCTTTTGTTCTAACATCTGACATGAAAAATATGATTGAATGGTCAGTGTCCAAACAGTCTTTACTGTTAGATACAGGAACATAGTCCAATGCTATGTTCTCATCCTAAGGGGGAATGATAAATCTGATACATCTAATTTCTTGGATGTTTTACGTAAATGAATCCACTCAAAAAGTAAAGAGGAAAGATACGTCTTTGGAGCAAATACTTAAAACTCAAAGACATCTAAAACCTGTGATGAGCAATTCTCAGTGGTCAAGACTCATTTGCAGAAGTTTTTGAGTTTTAAGTTCTAGTTATATTAGTTCTAGTAATATTGTCAGCAGGAAGTTTTATTTTAGCTCCCAGAATGTTCATCTTAAAGGTAATGTTCTTAAAACATTTTCTTTGTTATTATGTAAAATTTTGGGAAGGTTTTAATTCTTAACAGCAACATCCTCAAAACTTTCTCAGAATGTTACAGGCAGAATGTTTCACTTTTGTTAATATGTCATATTACCAAAACGTTTTATAGAGAACATTCTATCTTGAAAACATTTGTTGAATGTTAGTATTTACTTTGTCATCATGTAACAGAATTTGACAACAACCTCCAAAAATCCTCAGAATGTTTAAATGTTTTATTTTAGTTCACTTTCAACCTCATAGGAAGATTACTTGAAATGATAAAGAGCCACAAAACGTTCATTAAACGTTAGGTTTAAGACAGTATAAAAACTTATAGGTAATGATATTCAATATGTTGGCAATGTTTCCTGCTTGCTGAGTACAAGTAAAGAAGTTTGTGCACCTACAACTTAATCTTTAACAAAATACTGTGTTGTATAAGGATTTTTTCCATGCAAAATCTTTCACTTGAAGAGTAACTAGTGATTGTACATATCAAACTCAAGTAAAGTAAGAACAATGTTTGCCTAAGAAATGCAGTTGACGCTAAAGTACTATAGAGTGGAAATATTGAGGCTGTACTTTGGTGCAATACTTACTTTAATGTCGTTGACTTTATGAGATTGCACCACTAAAATACACGTCGCAAACACAGAAACGCATATTATGTAAGACTTTCTGCAGACAGCTGCTGCACTTCCCTCCATTTTCACGACTCGTCTCCTGTCAGTCCTCGCTCGGGGCGCGTGAGCTAACAGTCCATCGGTGTTCTCGCGAGATTTCTCGCGAAGCCGCGCACAGCCGCATTTGTGTGGTTGTGCATGCTAAAAGCCTCTAACTTTGCCAACTTTCATGTAAAAATCGTTTCAGTTTCTCACCGTAACGTGAAGTGTACACCAGAGCCGCCGCCACCATGAGTATAATCGCCAAAATAGCAGAGATTGAAAATGAGGTAAGGTGAAAATAGAGCTCAGGCCAACCCAATGAATCAGACACGTTTTAGCTAACCGCTAGCCGTTAGCGCTGGCACACGTATCCCACAGCCGGGCCTCGTTTTACACCTAATATTTCTGTTATGTACGTTGACAGATGACACCGTGTATCAAACAGTTATTTATTTGATTTGTATATGGCTTATGAGTCAAATTAGAGAGTGTAACGGGTGTCGGCATCCGTAGGACTGAAGCAGAGACGGCTAGCTGTGTGGCAACCAAGCTGGCAAATAATAATATTTATTTACCATTTCCTGCCACTTTCTAAAACAAACAACTAAACAACTGCAAGAGTAGAAAACTTCTTAGAATGACTTGTTTTTTAGCATTAGTTGTTCATATTGTAATCTGATCTTCATCTAAGTCTAATATATAGGAAAGCAATTGTGCTTAAGGAATTCACACAAATAACTATCACTTGTTTTGTGTCTTCATGCGACATCCCTGCTTCTTCTTCTATGGATAATTTTTATTGCCGTTATAAAGTGCCAAGTCTTTGAAATAATTAGTGGGCTTGAACATTTAACCGATTTCAAATTAAACTGCAATTTGCAACAATGATTATAGCTTTTATGATCATTGTTCTGTCTCCCATGGCATTTAGAAATGTACTAAATGCACGTGGGAAGTAACTGCAATGTTAGAAAAATTATAAGTATGTAGTTCTCTCATATCATTCAGCACTAATATTAGTATTAGTAAGAAAAGGTACTTTGAGGTACAGCAGTGATTTAAAACAAAATAAATACATTTTTAGACGGCCTGACTCTTAAGTTGACTTCAAGTAAAAACTGTGCAACACAAAGGCATGATAGTTAAGCAGACTTGTAGCATTAATACAACAGCTTTTTGGAATTAGAGAAATTTAATGTCTTAGTAATATCAGCTTGTGATCAAGTACTGTTATTGTAGTAATCTCACAATGACACAATTTACCTTGACCCACATAAAACTTTACATGAATATCTGCTTTAATTCTTGAAGGCTGTTGCATGGAGATAACAGTCTGGCAGTTTAAAGCAGTTCACTTGTTATTACTAAACTGTCATGCAAACGGGTGTTGCTCTTTATTGTAGATGGCCAGGACACAGAGGAACAAGGCCACAGCTCACCACTTGGGTCTGCTCAAAGCTCGTCTTGCCAAGCTGAGGAGGGAGCTCATCACACCAAAGGGAGGCAGTGGTGGTGGAACAGGAGAAGGTACAATCATGATGCTGCTTACTGTTCTGAGCTGTGCTTTATGTCACGCATGTGCTTTTTGCCCTGTATAGCACATGCTTTACACACAATGTGAGGGATATCCTCCTTAAACAGTATTCATTTTTGACAGTTTGGTCAATATTTGTGCAATAATTGTGTCACTAAAATAGGAAATGCTCTTTTAAGATGTATTTTACATTTAATTTTTTCCCACAAAGTTACTTTTTTAATGTTGAATACAATCTGTTTTAATTTTTGCCCTTATGGTTATTGTTACAGTTAAAGATCTAATTAGCTTGGCAGGAGTAACAAAAATCCAAAAAACAAATCTAAGAAAAATTTAACAAGTAAACATAATTTTTGGTTGAGGAAATTCAATATAATATAGTTTGGTTTTCAAATTTTGTACTTTTAATTTAAAGCTACGGATCAGTTTTTTTATGTTCAGCTGCTTTAACTTGCAATGGTACATTTAGTGACAAGAAACTAACATGTTCATATACAAAAAGAAAACCATTCCTCTCAAAAATAGTTTGTGACTGTACAGCTTAGTGTATAGGAATGTTCTGTTCTGGTCTTTAAATTTGGGTAAAGCATCATAATGGATCTTAGATTTGATATGAGTTTCTTTGATCTTTTTCCTGACTTGTAGGTTTTGATGTTGCAAAGACCGGTGATGCTCGTATCGGCTTCGTCGGTTTTCCTTCAGTAGGAAAGTCCACGCTGCTCAGTAACCTTGCGGGTGTGTATTCTGAGGTAGCTGCCTACGAATTCACCACTCTTACAACAGTACCTGGAGTCATTCGGTATAAAGGTGCCAAAATTCAGGTACAAGAATTTCTTCTTTGTTCGATATCTAAGAAATGTTTGTGCTGCTGTACGGTCATTTCAGAGGGTTGATTATTTTCTTTCTTCTCAGCTCCTGGATCTGCCAGGAATCATCGAGGGAGCCAAGGATGGCAAAGGCAGAGGCAGACAGGTCATCGCAGGTAAATATGTTACCACTAAGGTTTCTGCTGAGACTGAAAGGGATTTTCATTGACAAAATAAAATGATAACATAACACAAAAAGCAATGCTATTATAATTTCATTTTCCCTTATTGATTTAAATGCAGTGGTTTGACTCATCGTTTTTTGCCAGTCAGAAACTACTTCTAGATATTACAATGCTCAAATCAATGGCTTGCAGAGGGACATTCTTTTGCACTAATGACCTAAAACATTATGTTATATGATGCATTTTGCAGCTTTTCTACATCATTACTGTGTGCTGTTACATGTTCCTGATTTTTTTGAAGTGATTTCCTGCAAGGTTTAACAAACAGGGACACTGTGCCAAACAACTGCTTGCTTAAGTGGAAGTAGAGAAAAACAAATATTCACAATCATTATTCTGTAGCAGATTTCACACTGCATACATACTGTATAGAAGTTATGGGATTCCTTCACCTGCTGCTGCATCCAGTGCTCTTATCTCGCTCCTCTGTCTATCTCCACAACTTAGTGGCTCGAACCTGCAATCTGATCCTGATTGTGCTCGATGTGTTGAAGCCTCTTGGTCATAAGAAGCTAATAGAACACGAGCTGGAGGGCTTTGGCATCCGACTCAACAAGCAACCACCCAACATCGGCTTTAAGAAAAAGGACAAAGGAGGCATCAACTTTACTGCCACGGTACGTCTCACACCTTCACCCTAAGCTCAGTCTCTGAAATGAATAAGGGAATCCAGAGGTTGCCAGACTAGAAAACTGTCCTCACATGCCCAGACATACTGTATATCCATCCATGTTGATGGAAATGTCCATACAGCCTGGAATTCTATGCTAATAAGAGTTTCTATTTGGTTTTAGTGGCAGTATGTGTTGACTGCATCATAAAACGTTGACAGACAGTTAAGGGATGTCTTGTAATACTGTCATTATTTTGACAGGCTGGAATTTGTTGTGAGGGGTATATTTAGTTGATTGTCAGTGCATTTAGAAGATGGCCATTTTCCTGCCCGTCTGCAGAGTATTTATTTAATAAATACCATAATGGCCACTGGCTCTGTGCCATTGTACATTCTAGCTGTGCTAGAAGCATCATATAAATTGTACGGTGTGAAAATTATTCATGAGTGCATAAAATATTTTCGTTTTCATTCTGTGTCTCATGTTGATTGTCCTCCCGCTCTCTCTTGCTCTCTCTCTAGTGTGCACAAAGTGAGCTGGATGCTGAAACAGTGAAGAGCATCCTGGCTGAGTACAAGATCCACAACGCCGACATCACTCTGCGCAGCGACTCCACAGCTGATGACCTCATTGATGTGGTGGAGGGAAATCGGTAAGCTGCTGAAGTGCCAGAATGGGCCTTCCTTAGTCATTCCCGGTGGGTGTGGCCTGGTGGAATCTGAGATCTCAAGCGAATTCCCACTACACCAATGCGGATACGTGTAAAAATGCTCCTTGTGTGTCAGACGGCGTCGGGCCACGCTAATGTAAAAACGCAGTAAAGTGCAATACCTCCGTGTAGCTAAATATTAAAAACTGAACAAATATTTAATGAAAGATATGTAGAGTGGGCATAATTAGCAGGTCTGATTCTGTCTTGTGTTCTATAGCGAACAAGGAAGACACACCCCAAGATATTTTATTGCATGACACGAGACATGGTAACCACAACCTTCTGTGCAGCTGTAGAGGAAAAAGTTTTCATAGGGAACATAGAACTGTTCTGTGCATTCTCTTGGAAGATACCAGGAAGAAAGAAGAGAGCATATTGTACACTAATATGTAGAAATAAGTCAAACTCTCATAAAGGAAATAAATGCCCCAAATTAGCTCTTTATCACTGCAAAGTAAAGCATCCACAGAGTCACTTTCTGTGCCTTTGCGCACGTGTTTGATGACATACGCCTGAACAAATGCAAAAAACACTAGGACACAGATTTTACACTTGGTTAAAATCACTTAATATGTATAGCACATATACAGCAAAAACATGGCTAGAGTTCCTGTTAAGACACAAAACCTTCACCTGATTTATTTACCAACTCAAAATATATGAACTTTTTGGAAAATTTGACATCTTTTAACAGAAACTTGTTAAATCCAAGTAGGTTCATAGTGGCTTAAATGAGATTTTTTTCTGCTTAATTTAATATTCTGTGTTAACCTTTGTTTGCCTTATCTGACAAGTAAAGAAAAATAAGAAAATGGTAGAGGTAGTTCTATCTGACAACTCGGAATCAGCTTACATGTAGTTAAACAGTAGAAGCTTGAAACACCAGCCGCTAACAGACTGTGTCCTGGTCTCAACAGAGTCTACATCCCATGCATTTATGTGCTCAACAAAATTGACCAGATCTCCATCGAGGAGCTTGACATCATCTACAAGGTTCCTCACTGCGTTCCCATCTCAGCCCACCACCGCTGGAACTTTGATGACTTGCTGGAGAGGATGTGGGACTACCTAAAGCTTGTGCGCATGTAAGAGTTTCTTTTTTTGTAAATGAAGGTGAAAGGCTTTTGCAAAATGAAATGTTTGTTTTCAGGCTGGAAAATGTGACTGAGATGATGTGTTCACTTGCAGCTACACCAAACCTAAAGGCCAACTTCCCGATTACACGTCTCCTGTCGTACTTCCTGACCAGCGGACTTCAGTTGAGGATTTCTGCTTAAAGATCCACAAAAACCTCATCAAAGAATTCAAGTAGTGAGTACTGTAGCTGGAATATTTCACCCTTTAAAGTGAATTATGTCTCATAATGTACAGATTTGATCATGTGTGCTTTCTTGTTCACTGCTCAATGAAAAAGAGCAAATTTTTTTTTAGCACTTGTGTCTTAATTAGGGAGCATATTTTGAGCATTTATTGCAGAAATGAGCTGTGTTATCTTTTCAGACTGAAGAGTATTACAGTGCGGGTGTAACAATGTCGTATTGGTTTGCCAAGGGAGGCTTACTTTGGCAGTGATAGTACAAGAAGTCTCCTTTTCTTGCAGATCAACATCCACATGCCTGTGCTGAATGTGGTTAGTGTTGTTCTGGCCAAGGGTTTACATGCCAGTTTATTTTACACAGCCTTCTTACAACCTTAGATCAAAACACTGCCAGACTGTACTAGTTTTACAAGATGTCATAAGTCTTAAACGCAACATAAAATATTAATAACTAGCTTTAAAACCAGTGTTTTTGGTGAACATTCTTAGTTTTCATTGTATTCTAACAGTCACAGTTTGGTTGTCACATCGTCCATGAAAGCAAATCATTGTTTAACATATTAAGCCAAAGAGTAGTTATTTATGATTAGGCTTTTATAGATATTTAAGTAGAGCTGTATCACTGTGGCCGTTTTGTAGCTCAATAACTTTTTGTTTTTAACTTTAGTTGATTGTAGACTTTAGTTGGACACGTGCTTCTGAATGTACAGTAATACTTCTCTTATGGATGTGGGACGACATTTTTGCCATCAGGGTTTATATGGTGGTCATATAATAAAAGCAATAATAGATTTTAACGAGTCAAAAATAAGCACAGTTCATAGTATATTTGTGTAGGTATATAGATCCTGCATTTAATACCCTTTAACTGCCTCTTAGTGAGAAAATGTTTGAATTGGGAAACTGAGTGATGAACAGTTTTAATGTGATATCTATTTATTGCACATTAAAGATAAAAAAAAAATCCCAATAAGGAAAAATTTGACATCTGAATAAATAAATTCACACAAGTTCTTATTTTGAAAAACATTTCTTTTATCCTCCTCACATATTCCCACCTATTTTTTCTTTTAATAGATTTTCTAATTCGTACACGAGGAAATTACTTTTTTTAATTCTTGCCTGAAATTAAAACATCTTTCTGTATATCTGAACTATTATAAAGAAATACACGGAATTTTTTGAAAAACCATCTCAAAAAGGTTTTGTGCAAATGCTTCATTCAATAAAAATAAAATCAAGCTGCTTTCAGAATTAATGCCATGAATAGTTTTTATCGGTAAACTGAATGCAAACTTCATACAAAAATTACTTCCCAATTTCATCCTCAACTTCGTTATTTCATCACATTTGTTTCAGGATTCCATTTTCTTTTTCTGAAAGAAATGACAACCTGTCATCAAATTGTTTGCAACATGACAGTCACTTCAATCAGAGATATTGCCCCCTTTGTGTGGAAAATACACCACACAACTGGAGACTTTTTGGATCTGAGATGTGTTGCACCACCATCTCCAAATGGGTACGACAGGATCATCAATCAGTTTGTATGTTAGTGCTGCTGAACATTACCCAGCCTCAAGGGAACAGACGGGTCAAACAGTGACACATGCAATTAGACAGCCTTTGTACCTAAAGGATGTCACTGTACCCTGTAGGTTACTTTATAGCGGAGCCATTGTTGTTACAGCAGTGAGTGAATAGTAGGATTTTGGCATGATCAACTCGGTCAGTTTTTCTCTTTTGTTCTGAGATCATTAATGACACATATCCTGCTGATTTTCTTGAACCATGAGCAACGACTTCAATAATTCTTTAACTCTTCTACTTTCAGCGCACTCGTGTGGGGCTCATCCGTGAAGCACAACCCTCAAAAGGTGGGCAAGGACCATGTGTTGGAGGATGAAGATGTTATCCAGCTGGTGAAAAAGTAAAGGGTCTTAATTCACTGCATGGCCTGTGCATCACAAAGTGTTCTGTACAGTTGCTCAGTTATCCACCAAACATGTCCCCCAGAGCATCTGTGTCATGTGATTCCAATTTCTTTTTTTTTTCTTTCTTTTTTTGCTTTAATTTAAAATCAGCGGCACAAATACAAGTGTCTGTCTTAAAAGAACCTACAGTACTTAACACCATGAATAGTTCATATTGAATATCGGTTAAGGCTTGCATTAAAACCTAAAAAACAACTGTACAATAAAAACAGAATGGAATCTCACTTTGGTCATTCTTGTCTTTTTTTTCCTCTGTCTATAAATAGATTTATTTGAAGTGTCCAAATGAACAAAGAGTAGTTAGGCACATTTTTCATCCAGTATTTATATCGTTTGGTTGGAGATTAAAGCGTCAGAAAATCCTTGACTTGAATAGTCACATCTTTGAATCCGTCACAGTTTGATCTTCAGAAACCAGCAGCAGCAGCAGCAGCTTTACTACAAACGTTTCAGTCTGGCTCAGAGATAGAGGGGAAAAAAGCACTGTCCGGCTAAGTGATTTATGTGACATTGATGATGAGGGCAGTTATTCAGGCTGGTGGCCCGCTCCCTCTCTCTGGTGGGGACGGCCACTCAGGTTAATCAGTTCATTCACTCGGATGCAGTCTGGGGTCATCAGATGCCAGCTGTTCACAACTAACAAGACTCCACAGAGCAAAATAAAGAGCATTTTATCGGAGCCGGGTGCACTTCTGGAAGCTAGCATCATCTAATGTCGGTATGTTGCAGGCTGCATGCAGCGTAGGGGCCATTTTGTGTCGGCGATTGCAGAGGATGGCGCCAGTGCACACACAAATGCAGTGTATAGACTGTAGTATGATGCAGTCACGCTGGAAATATGAAGAATAAAGCACTACATCAAACCAAAGGACAAAGCTCTGCATGATTCAGTTGATTTCTGTTCAGGGGATGTATGCAGTTGGTTCAAAGCACATGCAATGAGGTTATTTTTAGAAAAAAGACAATTTTAGTGTATTTAGCATGTAATCATCTAGTATACATATATAAAATGTGTCAGTAACGGGAAAAGAAAAGCAATTTAACATGCTAAACATCTTCTGAGCAGTACAATCTATCACTTCTATCACTAAAACCTGAACTCTTGCAGTCTTGTGTCGCTGCATTTATTGGAAAAAAATGAAATCACAAGATATGTAATAGCAATGAAAGATTATCTCAATAAATGATCTGTGGTTAGTCAAATCTAGTGGGATCGTAGAGAGAAAAACACTTTGCATGACCAAAATATCTTTTTCCACTCATATGTAAGCAACCATTTAACTGTCCAAACTATTATCAATCAAATATTATTGATTACTACAGCATTTAATTCTGAACAGCTTAGATTTGCATGAAGATCCAAGATAATGGATTTATAAAAGTCAACGTGCAACATGCCCACAACACTTCCAACACTTCTGGTTCGATAAGGACGCTATCTCGAGTGTATCTGATGCTGCGGACTACAGTTTCTTCTGCTGCTTTTTAGTAAAAGCTGCAGTGGTTGAGGGTGATGCCTGCCTGTCCAGCAGCAGCAGCAGCAGGATCAACCCTGCTCAGACGCCGCCTCTTCCCCACCCCCTTTTACCCTGTAAATTATAGCAGCACTTTAGCTAATGAAAGAGTTGAAGACCGGGCACTAATAAAAGCCATTAAGTGAATAAAGCACTTCCCCCTCTAACAAAATTAAAGAATCTACCCATTTGGAGAGGGAGGACTCTGTATTAATATTTATGAAATGCGGAACCGGTGGCCCCCCCAAACTCCCCAACCCACGTCCAATCCCAGCCTGACCAAGTCCTCCTTGCCAGTGCACCTATCCCAAGAGAACATCGCCAACCCCTCCTAGCTGGAAGGAGGGGCAGGAGATGTGGACTTGAAGGGTGCTGAGGACGCAGTCAGGACAGTCTGTCTCCAGTAGAGCAAGCTGGAAGACCCCAAGACACAGCTCAGAACACCCAGTCATCTTCTTCGCCCTCAGCCGCCTGCATCGACTTTGAGGCCAGCGGATGGAAAGGTGGGTTTCTTGGGAAGACCAGAAGTGTAGAAGGGACTTCCCAAACAAATCAGCAGGAGGTTTTCAGTAAAATTTAAAGTAAGTTAAACCTAAATCTGATATTTTTTTAGATTTTTTAAAAATAGTTTGTTAACTTAGCCAGTGTGACCTTAAGTCTCAAGAAGATTTGATGGAATTTTTTGCTTTAAATCAGATACTTTTTCAGTCAGATTCTTAGTTATATTCCAAAATCACAAAGGTTCATAGTCGATTTGACAGCAAATCTTCAAAGATTTCAATTGTGGTGAACAACTCTGAAGAAAGAAAAAAACAGAAAACAAGGTAAGAAAGCAAAATAATGTATCACAACCATCGCTTCATAAAAACCATCTCATCATCCCTTTAAAACATCCTCATTGTCCTGAAAAATAGAAGTCAATTTCAGCGCCACCACCCACCGTTTTCACCCAAACTACTCCCATTTTCGTGCCATTTGGTCGCTACAGATGCAGGTCTCTCTTTGTTGCATTAATATGCATCACGTTGTCACTCCATCACACAAAGTGCACCAGTTGCCTGAGCTCTAAGTTGATTATCGTCCCAATGCTTTCTCATTTTAGTAAGATGTCCCTGGGGAGCTGAAAGAGACACTGGAGAAGGTAACAAGATTGTCAAACGTTTGGGAGAAGCGGCTCTCTTAGCTCGATGGTATCATGGCTCTTGACATTGCACTCAGTGACCGTTAACTCGGTTAGGATGAAAAATGTCAGAAGTGGTCAAGTCTTTACGCTGAGGAGATGATGAATGTCCTCAGATGGACAGCAGCGATATAGCTAGTCTTGAGTTCACTGGTGTCCAGGGACACTACGGCTGGTTTTTAGTGAATTACAAGTAAAATTTATGCTTCTAGACTCTATGAGATGCTGCAGTTCTTAACAAGATCAACCGAACTGTTTCCATTGATTACTTGGAGGATGCCCAATAGATAGACTGATGAGAAAACTAATTTAATTGAGCCACCAGTTCTCAGGCCTCCTGTAAATCTTTGAAAATGTTGAGGTTTTGCCATAATGGTGGTAAAATTTTTAGATTTTCTTTCTCAGTTGAGTCTGTTGGAGTCGGGCGTGAAAGGCGAGAGGGTGGGGTTTGACGCAGTTTGTGCGCAGGAAGGGTGTAGCCTCTTTTCTCCGCAGTGAGCATGACCTATGACTAATCTTTTTTTGTTTAATTATTCTGCAGATGTTCTTTACTGCAACTACTCATCGTGTAAGCAACTGTACATTATTTTAAATCTATAAGCTTGGATCCCGTCCAACGTCTTTTGGAGTTTTTCAAATTTTACACTGCGGATGCCGATGAAGTGTGGGACCGTCCTTCAACAAGAACTTGAAAAATGATTGTTGTATTTCTTTTAGGAGTTTTATGAGTTTTGTTTCTGATAAAAGACAGAAAGATACAGTCCATCTTACTTGTTTCCCCCCTAACTTATCACTTAAATGAATAAGGTTGCAGGTCTCTTGGATGTCTTGTGCTGAGCTCAACCTGTGATCTGAGGATTTTTTCGTCTTTGCCCAGGACCCCATTGTGCTTGATCTAACCATGCAGTGCATCTTCTGTTCATGGTTGTGCCAAGCACCTTGGAGTCTTGTGGGCACTATCAGCTGTTCAGACCTCCATTTTTGGGTTTCTGCATGGTTAAATTCTAAACTGTAAATGAAATGAAGACGAAAACAGAGCAATAAATCTTAAAGTATTTGAAGAAAGATGGTAAATGGTATAAACAAAATCAAGGGAGAATCACAGTCATTTTAATTATTCTCATATGAGCATTTCTAATTTCTCTGACTTAGTTTTTCTTGTAATTCACGTTGTTTTATCTCATAATGTGCTCTAATATGTGCGGACTATGACCAGTAAACATCATCTAAACATCCTGTGTGTGTGTTTTACTAGCAGTAGAAAATAAATACATTCCATGTCGAATGAAGTGCGAACATTAAAAAGACAGAAAGACATCCTAATAAAGCTGTCATTTTCCACAAGCTGAATGGTCAAAGTGTGGCAGATTTGTGGAAACAATCAATTACAGTAAGTGCTCAGTGACTTTTAACTGCGTCTCGTAATTTCTGGCGGCAGAAGGTCATATTTTAAAACAATGTGTCGACTGTTAGGACACCTCACACATCTGTAAATCAAACCATGAAACATACCAGCCGACGTGTTTCAGACTCGGTTTATGTTCTTGATGATGAAATGATATTACTCTGGTTTCTACGCTGAAGCTCGCCTGCTTATTTGAAATTCAGTCTGTGTTGTGTGACCATGACTAATGCACCAAAGCAATAAATTCTAAGTGTGAAAACAGACTCCTCCTTTCTTTACGACTCCTATTTTAATCAGTTCCGTTTTTTTAGCCAAAACTTGATGTGCAGCAGGTCTTGGATGATAAAACACTATAAAATATTGGGTTTAAAAGTCATAAAGACCATTACGGCAATCAAGGACACCAACAGCCGTGGACTGAATCAATGGGTTTCATTCTAAATAAATATTTATACATGTATTTGTAGTATCATTCATATTCCCAGAAAAATGTACCCTTTCTGAAATGTAATCTTAAAATCACTATGAGCCAGACTTCAAATAATCGATGCCACTGCACTCACTGTGAATAATAAGTTGGTGTGCTATTTCTAATTCAAATGCAGTTTATCAAAAGAACAGCTTGCCAGAAAAAGATAAGGCGCTACTAAGAACATTAACGTTGGTTTTATTCTACTCAAATGTCTCACTAAGAAGCCATGACAAGGAGACAGTGAGGCAACGTACTCACTGCCAAAACCATTAAGCAGAAGCAGCTAATTCAGCCATTATGGAATTAAATTATGACATTATTGATTATATTATTTACAGCTTTCACCTTGTCTGGCATGTTAAAATGATTGTCTGATCAAAGTGAGTGTCATAAAGTAGAAATCAGATCACAGTAACCCAGAGTTCGAGGCACAAATTTCTGTCACATCAGCACAGAAACACCTCTAAAGGTACAATAAAGTGGAAGTTTATCAACATAAAACCACAAGCAAGATTCAGTCCACATTAACTCTCATCAGTACACGTGGCAAAACCTACTCAATCTGTACACTTGGGGTCCAGCTGGACTCCAGTAGTATTTAATCTGTGTCACATTTCTGTACCTGTCCATATCCTCTAAATGTATATTTTCCTAAAACGTGTGTCGTCTACAGATGCAAATATGAAAGAAACAATGAAATTACTATTGATGATTACTGACGTGTATTGCTTACAATATTAGTGTAAGAACTCCTGAATTGAAATGAACCACAATGCAACTGAAGCAGTCATCACAAGAGCAACGTAACACAAACATACATAAATAAAAGATGCACAGTCTGGCTGGGGTCTGCATGGGGCCCAAATTATTTTTTTTATATATATACACCACAAACCCGGTGGGAATCAAATAAGCTTTAGTGTGTGTGATGGCAACTATGTGGGTGACAACTATCTAAAGGGACTGAAAAATCCAACTTACAAAAAAAAAAAATATGACAAGTTTTTCTTGTATTCACTCTAGAAGTGACTTTGAAACAGCATGTACACTATTGCAAATACTGTCGATACACAATGAAGCAGCCACTGTCAGCTGGAAGACATAAATAATAAATCTTGTGCTCTCTGTGAAATTTAATTGGCAGTCATGTCAAGAACGTTTTCACAGGACACATCCAGTATTAGTATCAGTAACTTGTGATAAAGGTCTGGCTACGTGAGAATAGCCACGATAGCGAAGCAGCGAGGACAAACGTAGAGCCACCCCTTATATGTGGAATGCAGCCAGTATTTACACACCTGCACAAGTCGAGATGTCTGCTGTGAAAAAGGGACTACAGTAAATTATTCTTACAGATTTGCTGCTAAAAATAAAAAGTCTACTATGATAATCAGCATGTTGTACACTATTAACAGTGGATGTATAAGTATAGATTTGAGACATGGTGGGGTTATTGTCAAAGCTGATCAGTCAGTTAGTGCTTTCATTAAACCGTGGAGCGTTTGTGTGTGTGTGTGTGTGTGTGTGTGTGTGTGTGCAGACAGAGAACACGTATGGGGTTTACAGTTTATCCCATTAGTCTGGACTACGCTGTCTGTTCTGGCACTAACACAAAGCTAATCACCCATTTCCTCCAGCAGGACGAGGTCACAGATAAGAGCAGTCTGAAGACACATGAAGATCTGTTTATTGGATCCGATTAATCGCTCTCCTGCTGCAGACATTTTAAAAATCATACGAGTCACAACTGCACCAGCTCATATCCACACAATCCTTTTTTTCTGTTCCTAAAATAATTCACATGAGGTCGCTAATCACAACAAATGTTAAACTGCCTGCAGAAAGACAACACAGAATGATAATGTGACAACTCATTTAGACTGCTGCAGGTGGCACGCAGGTGTCCACAAATGACAGAGCATTAAAATGTTACATTCGCACACAAGCTAAACGTTAGCAAATATGGCATGTTTCATAGGGTTATTATGATCTTTAAAGTTTCACAGTTTTTATTTGACAGTATGTGATAAATATCAAAAACAAGCATTTCACTTCTTCCCTTACATTTTCAACATATCGACAGTATCTGCTATCATACACTGCCATTTACTACAGGGTAGAATTATATATTTGACACAAGGGGATATACAAATGCTCATACATGGGACCTCTTTCACAAAAGTGGAACCCACCATGCTAATTCTGAAACAGCTGATTCAGTCAGATGTACCATCTACAGAATTTATGACATTAAAATCTAGTACAAGGTGAGTTTTTTTAACACAAACAATTTTAGGATATTTGCGCCAGTCTGTCAGGCTGTAAACACTGTACTTTATCAGGCCATGTCCACAGCATGTGGTGTTTTTTGTACATTCATAACACCTGCAGGGTACAGTTAATTAGAAATGCAACAAGGGTAACTTGGAAGGATGAATTCTGCGGAGTTTCAGCAGGACTCACATTAAAAAATAACTGACTGCAGAATCACAATTCAGGAGAACAATGTTACAGAGATGGAGATACTCATAAAACAGAGATTTTCAGTACTCAGGCTTTATGAATGCACAAGATCTGCAGTAACACAGAGAAAACACAAACACCCTGAACTCCAAAAGTTACTTTGATGAACACCAGAATAACAAAATAATCTGTATGCTGAGATGGGACAACTTCATTTTTTAAACTCCTATGAAATGTGAATGGATTTCAAGTGGCATGACTACTCCACGTTACTGTAGAGGGCACTGGTTTGTTAGAGCGTGTCTCTGTATGATTGCCTTGCTAGAAGCACATTAGTACCATTCTATCTGAGGATTTACATGGTTGTTATAAGACACTATGCCCCTAATGCTGAAGGACTGGTTCATCTTCAGAAGGCTGGCAGCTTCCAACACTCGCATAAACACGGTGAGACACAGTCTGAACCCTACGGCATCCCCAAAGCACAAAGAAGAAGCCCTATTTTTTAAATTATTTTTAAAACATTCTGTGGACATTTTTTCCAGTAATGGTGTTTTTTTTTTTTTTTTTTTTCCTTTGTTAATACACCCCATCCAGTCATAGACATCACTCGTGCTGCGAGCAAACAGGAAACTACTTGCTTTAAATCCACGAAATGAAGAAAACCTGTTACAAAGCTTTTCCCCCATAGGCCTCAGGTCCTCATCTGTCAGTGCATAAATTTAATTTCAATGATGTCCACCAGAAGCCAGTCATAGTTACCGTTTTATATCAAACGCACAAGAGCATTTCCGTGTCTCGCTGTGATCACACCAACGACACTAATACAGTCATGTGGCCACTGGTGGTCAGAACAGGGTGTAGAGTTAAACTTAGTCAAACAACGGAAGACAAGCCATAGACTGTAAAAATGAGAAGAAACAGTGCTTTGGCAGAAGCATCACTACAGTTAGGAAATTTGGCTCGATCTTAATAAAGTTTGCAGGATATTTGTCATTACCAAAGAGGGAAACATAATGTCACATGGCATTTGCTGGCTGAGCGACAATGGTGCCAAAACCAGCAGTCTGGGTTACGATTTCCATGGCAACATCTTTTCCAGAGGACAGTAATGCTGTCAACAACACAGTCCATTGTTCTTGTGACATCTCACCAAGAACCAGTACAACCACGGATGGACAGGAGTCTTTAAATGTGAGCTGCAACCTTCATTTTCAGTTCATGTACTGTACCCCTAATATGTAGGGTTGGAGGGTTTGATTTGGACTCAAGTGCAAGTGAAACACACAAACAAAACCCCAGGTTTTAAATAAAAATATCCATCTCAGGCATAGATCTGCCCAGAACCACCTGAATGTGTGTTTTCTCCAGTGAGGCGCTCCTGGCTCGACTGCCGGTTGGTGTCGCTGGATTTGATGACGCCTGCGTAGTCGTGAATCCCCACTTCCAGGTTCTTCGCCCGCAAAGCAGCAGTGTGCAGCTTATCCAGAAAATCTGGCATACCTGACAAGGAAACAAATGTATTCAATAATAATAAAAATGCACAGAAATCTGAATGTATGTGTAACATTTACAGGCTCTAGCCTCAAGTGTGACGTTTAAGGTGACATAGATAGATAGATAGATAGATAGATAGATAGATAGATAGATAGATAGATAGATAGATAGATAGATAGATAGATAGATAGATAGATAGATAGATAGATAGATAGATAGATAGATAGATAGATAGATAGATAGATAGATAGATAGATAGACTTACCACTTGACACCATCCAGCTCACACAGTATCGGGGAAAGACAGTCTGAGGGTCATCACTGTAGGTCAGCAGGTAATCAAATCCATTCTGTGTCAAAAAACAAAACAAAACCAAAATCAGAGGCTTCAACACACAAAACATTGGATGAAATCTAAATCATTTGTGTAGCATTACATTCACCACAAACCTCGTCAAAGGACCTGTGAGGGCGAATGACCATCTTTGACCGGTACGAATTAACCCTCACAAATTCCTGGGTCTCTGGGACTCGAGGATGCTGCACAGCTCTGCACAACAGATCAACAATCACACACAACAAAGATGCATACAGCATTTAGTACGCTTGTGTTGCTAAAATATGCAAAAATGCTGTCATATTTTACTCCAAAAGCACATACCTGGACACCAAGATCATCAAGTTATTGTCGACGTCCACATCATAGCGGCGCACATACACATAGTCCCTTGAATACATGGGGTACTGCGAAAGGAGATTAAACCAGATTGAATAACAGCTGACAGTTTGAAATGCAAACTGTTCCCGGCCACATGGCAATCCAAGGTCACTCATATCTTGTTGTATAACAAAACAAAAAAAAAAATGAAAAGTGCCCTGTTAACACACAGTCACGAGACTAACAGCCTCTTGCAATCAAACTCACAGGAAAGTGTGTAGCCCAGTGCACAACTTCAGAGCCTGTATTGGCATCTCTGTCCACCACTTCAAGCTTGATAACTAGAGAGTCCCACTTCTTCCTGTACTCTGTGTCCAACTGGGGGAAAGGGAAAGGCAGACATCAAAATAGCACAGTTGTTTGAGTGCTAAATACATCAAGGAAGGGCAGCTGGGCAAGGAGAGCATTTAACAAACTACCACAAATATTACATAACACAATCCATGACAAAAACTCGAATGTACCCAGCTATATCACTGACAATACAAACAGTATACTGATACAACTGCAATTTCATTTTAGTAATACAAAGTTTCCCTGTGGGTCTGAAGACACTGAAGCACACCAAAATTCCTGGCTGGGAACAAAGGACACATTCCAAGTTGCATACTTTGTCTTTTTACTTCAAGTACATACCACTCATACATACTGTCGTAATATTTCGCTCTTGGCGGCCCAAGCTTGTTTACTCTCTTGTGGGACACCATGACATAACTGTGCAGAAAACTGTGGGTCAGGATGTCCGTAAAAACGTGCTGGTTTGCATACAACCTGTCATTTTTTGCTATTTATGTATTGGGACACCCTAAACTGTGATGTGACGTACTATATAATATAGCTACTGTAAACACCTGATCGTTTCTTATTGTAAGTAATCAGCTTCACTTAATTTCTTCACCTAACATAGTCCAAGTTGCATGCAGTAAGATTTAAGGAGTTTGTACCTGTACATTGAAGAACTGTCTTGGTGTGACATCGTTGTAGGAGCCCAATACTGCAAGTAAAACACAAATAAAAGAGGAAGACTCTTCAGACAAATCACACAAACTGAGAGAATGTTCGATAATATGGTTGCACGTGTGACTTGGCAGACCTCTGTATTCGTAAAGATGACTGTTGGGAATAGGTCGCTTCCACACTCTGAAGTCTTTCTTCTCCATCACGACCTCCCAGCCGCCTTCTGGTTGTCCCGCTACAGTTCCTGAAGATGAACTTAGACGTTTGACTGACTCCAGAGCCTCCAGCTCAAGTCCACATCTGTAAAAGAAAAGAGATGCACGGGTTTAGCATAATGCACAGCTGACTTTACAGATGAAAGTGTGCATACAAATGGGTGACAAAAGTGTTGAGCCACTAGAAGAATGTCAAAGATTGCAGCAGAGAATAAACACAATTCTTCTGAGACTTTGTGTTTCTGTCTCTGATATGCCTAAATTGTCACCCAGCTGTATGTTGAAGCATAAATACATCTATATGTGAATTTAATGGAAGATTTCCAACCTGTGCATCTCCTCATCTTGAATCTTCTCATTGTCCCACATGAAGACACCAACCAGGGCCGCCACAAGCCTCCCACTGGGGGCGTGCTTGTTCTGAAACCTGCGCCATATGTTGCCGACCAGGGTCCACCTGGTTCGCTCGGAGTACAGGTTTGAGTAAAGTTCGCCGATCTGGCAGGCACGTCGGAGCCTCTGGCCGGTCACAAAGCTACAGTGGTCCGCAAAAATGGACAGCAAGCCCTTCCTTTTTTGGCCAGAACCCGCGGCCTCGCTGGCACCCACACCTGCCCTCTGGAGCCAGGACAGCAGCAGGCCCACGCTCCGGTCCAGCCAGGGGACCTTCTCCAGCCTCCCTCTGCCCTCCTCCACGGCTCGTCTGAGCGACCTGCTGCTCTGGAGCCTCATTGTGTTCACTCCGATGTCGCAGATCGGCCGACGGGGCACGGAGTGAAACATGACAGCTGTGACCGTGACACAAGTCCTTAAAGACACAATAACACCTAGCAAAGTGCAACAGCGGCAAGGTTAGCTAACGAACTCCGCAGCCAAAGCTAATGTCCTGCGAGGAAACACCATGCATTACCTCTACGTAGATAATAAAGCTGACTTTTAGTGAGTAAATGACAACTTTACTGCTGCTCTTATGCTAGTAGTCGAGGCTCCACGCGTTAGCTAATGTTAGCTACCGTTGCCTCTCTTCGGACAAGCTAACGTGCACACCACCCCGACACCGCTAATGACGTTTCTAAACCCAAACTCTAATAACCGCACTGTGAACTCTTTGCTCACACTGTACCTGTCTACCTTTGTATCTTTCCTGGACACAGCGGCCTCACGTTTTTCAAACTCTTGCAGTGTATTTGACCTCCTCTTCCTACTGACTCGCACGCCCACTCGCAAACCCCGCCTTACAGACAATAACTCAGCTGCTAATTGGATGTTGGTCTTTCTAGCTCAATTTTGATTGGTCCGAGCCGCCGTCAGTCTTTAGCGTAGTAGCTCAGGCGCCAGCAGGGGCGGTTGTCCAGCTTTTAGCTTCTCCCCCCCATCGTTCCAGTTTCTTCCATGAACTGGGATCAGATTTTGCGTCCCAGCTGCTCCAGTGAGCTGCGGTAGTTTAAGGGGAGAAGCTAGATTACAAATCTAGTCCTGGATCGGTGTTTATGGTGGGAAGAAACCGTCCAGAGGAAGAGGAAGTCAGAGTCGCCCTCCAGCGGATCCGTTACAAACCAAAGTCACTGGTGTTAAGCAAGGACTCAACACGTGTGTCTGACATGGAGAGACCTGAAGGAAGGCACGACTTCATCAGAGAGCATCTAGTCACATTGCTTAAAAATAAATCATTTGGCTCGAATAATGTGTAGGTTTTTATTGATTGCTTGTTTATGCATTGGTAATATTTGACAGTTTAAAAGTAATTAGTCCCCAGAAGCCCTTGAATTACTTTGTTGTTGTCACTAGGAAACGGGGCGTTAATTCAAATTCCTAGATAGATAGATAGATAGATAAATAGATAGATAGATAGATAGATAGATAGATAGATAGATAGATAGATAGATAGATAGATAGATAGATAGATAGATAGATAGATAGATAGATAGATAGATACTTTATTAATCCCGAAGGAAATTCAAGTGTTCAGCAGCTTATTAAAATGCAAGAAATAACAGACAAGACAGGCAGGTTAGTAACATCAACATTAAAGGTTAGTATATAATTGCTGCACAATACTATAAAAAACACTTGTAATTTTAAAATCTATAGATATATTAAATGTATTCAGATTCAGAAAACTTTATTTGTCCCCAGGGGGCGATTAAAATTTTGAAGGTCAATATACAGTATTTGCACATTTAGAGGCACCGTGATTTAAAATGACTTTGACAGGTATTAAGACAACAAATGCATAAAACTACATAACATGCATGACATTTTACAGTCACATTGGTCCTAATGTGATCCTGACTGTGACTGAGACCCCTCCTGACCATTCAGTGATGATTTGTACAGTCTGATGGGGGACAAAAGAGTTCCGGAGCCTGTTGGTGGAGCAGATCAGAGACAGCAGCGTGGAGCTGAACACACCGGGGGGGCGCAGACACAGATAAGTCAGACAGGTGGCAACAGAAACAGGTCTTTATTTTAACAAAAACTAACTAAACCAATACAGAAAATGGAAAACAAAACCAGAAAGAACTAAATCCAAGGAGGGAAACAGAGTCTGTGACAGAACATGAGTCAATGATCCAGCAGGGGGTGAATGAAAGCACAGAGCTTAAATAGCATTAGGTGAAGTAGAGAACAGGTGAACAGAGTGAACTAATTAGTGCAGCTGATGTGCATTACTGCAATCAGCAAGGTGCAGACAGGTGAGTGAGACAAGGGAGACAGACAGATGCAGAGACCAACAGACACAAAGAGAGGGAGACAGAGGGACAAGACAAGGAGAGAGAGACAGAAATACAAAAGAGACAGATGACAAAGACAGGGAGAAGAAGGGAGAAGAAAGAAAAGAGGAAGGAGAAAGAAAGGCAGGAGCTGGAAGAGGGATTATAACATTGACAGTGGAATCAGCAGAGAAGGAAAGCCTTATAATCAATATGTTATTGAAGTAATGTACACCAGGTGGCAATGTTTAACCATACAGAGGATGAGAGTGTTACATAAATCCAGAGTCCTGGAAATCTGATTCATTTCTGCATTCTTTGTTCAAAGTTTGAAAAGTAAGCTGAAAATGGGTGCACAAGAGAATCTGGGTGTGGTTTGGAAGAGCAGAACGGAATTTTACACATTGGAGCTGCAACAATTAACCGTCATTTACTATTAAATGAATCATTAGCTATTTTTATAATCCATCAATAAGTTTGACTCATTCTTTAGATAAAGGTGTAAATTACCTGATACTAGCTTTTTAAATGTGAACACTTTCTTCTTTCTTTACTGATAAATACTGAATGTCTTTGGGTTGTGGGCAAAACAAGACGTCTGATGATGTCATGTTGTTCTAAAGGAAACACTGATTGGCATTTTCCCCATTTTCTGACATTTTACAGACCACACAACTAAATGATTGATGGAGAAAATAATTGACAATGAAAATAATCATCAGTTGCAGCCCTGCTTTAATAAACCTAGAAAAGTGTCTGTGGCATCATAGTGCTCAGTGTACTGTGTTCTCCTCTGACCCTGTCAGATTCAGCCATTAATGTGCAAAACAACACTTAAGAAGTCTTTATCACCCAAATATCCCAGAATTATGAAATAACCTAAAAAATGTGTCTTTACTGAAATGTTATTGCATTGGTGAAGTGGGTGTAACTACAGGAAACACTTGTGGCCTTGCAATGGTTTGATGCATCAAAGTTCATTTTAAATCATGTGTTTGTTGCTCACGAAAGTTTCAGAAGGTTTTAGTATCATGAGACCATCATGCAAGATGCTTTTAAAGACACCTCGTGCAAACGCACCACATGCTGGAGTCGCTTTACTTATCTCTAAAGCAAACACAGAATCCACACACGCATTAGTTTTGATACTGATTCAGGGAGTAACATGTGCAGGATGTAAATACTAAATATTTCAAGTTACTAATTTATATGCTGTAAATGTAAAACTGTAAAAAGTATCATTGTATTAATATACAATAGCAAAAAAAAGGAAGTCATTAAATGTTCTGTGTGCATTATTTCAACTTGTTTGTGCTGTTTTGGATTAATTTATTCATTTAATTTAGATTTCAAGTTTTTTATTACTTTAAAAAATTCTATATATTTGTCTGTTAAAGCACTTTGAATAACCTCCGTGTACATTAAGGTGCCAAAAACCTGTATTCAAGTGTAGTAGCTGAAAAATGTATGCAGATGTGTTCAAATACTGGAATGTAAATGAATATATTGCACGAATATAATATTTAGTGTGTGAATAAAGTGCCTTGATCATACATAATTTGATATAAAAGTGTATTCTAGTTGTGGCAGTGGATCCAAAAGTGGGTTTTTTTTGTGTTTGTATGTAGGCCAGCAGTGTGTTACATAATGAGGATACATAGGAAAGTGATTTTATCTCATCCGGTGTGAGTCAAACATTGGGCAATAGAGCATAAACCAAACCTTTATTACACTATAATTTCTTGTACTTTACAATTTGGTGAAGTTATCACCCATTCAGGTCTATACCAGTCCAAACCAGTTCAGTGAACTCCTTGTGCTTCATTGACAGTTTCGATTTTCCAATCTTTTAAGTAGGGGTCACAGGTCTGTGGTTAAAACAAGGAGGATTATTGTCTCTGCTATGTGTGGCTGAAGTGGGAGTTAAAGCAGATGTGAATTATCTTTAGAGTTCACGCTTGGAGTTCTGGAAATGTCTAGTCGAGTAAAAAAAAAAAAAAAAGAAAAAAAGCCCCACGACCATCGCCACTCCTTCCCCTCTGAAATGGGGCCTTCACGTGCTGCGACAAGATTCGTAATTATAAGCGTCGACCCTGAACGTCTCCCAGAAGGCTGGAAATTTTCCATGATCCAAAGAAGTGACGTCAAACAAGCAGAGACAACAAAGGGAGTGGGCTTGTAGTGAAACAACATAATGTACTTTATCACAATTATGTAGCGTTTACTTGTTTGTTACACAACATGTGGTGCGTTTAGGGGATTGTTTTCTTCCTCGTGGTTGCCATGCAAACACGCAACACGTTTTTTTTTAAACTATCAATCAGCCCAACACATTTTGCTCTGCTCGTCGAGCACTTCTTCCATTCAGCAGAATATCGCGTTTTGTCTTGATGAACATAATAAAAGAACTGTGACCAAAGAAAACCACTTTTGTTAGAGGGTGAATGTTGTTATCATTTCCGGCCGAGTGCACTTCAATGACACACAAGTCTTCTGTAATGCAGTTAACATCACCACCACCGCTGTTTTCATGCTCTGTTGTTTCTCTCATAGTTAGAAAAACACAGAGCTGTTGTGGTTTATGTCTATTTTTTGTGTCTGTTTGCCTATAAGGTTATATTTTAAATTTATGTGACAGACAGATTATTGGCCTGAATGGGTTTCGTTTGTGTAGTGCAATGTTTAAAATAAGTTACAAATGGAAATGCCCCAGTAAAGTGCCTAAAAGTTGTGCTTAGATGTAGTATCTGAATAATTATTAACTATTCAGTAAAAAAACAAACAAAAAAATCCTGTGATGTTAAAAAAAAACAACAGGAAAATAAGTCGTGAATACAAGTGATTCTTAAAAAAAAATAGTAAAGCTATGCAAAGTAACATTTCCCTGCAAAGTGTAGTATAACTGATATAAAAAATAATATAATAAAGTGGAAATAGTCAAGTAGTGTACGTAAAGATTATACCTAAGTGTATTATCTGAATACCTGGTGATTTCCCAGTACAATTATTTTCAGGTACGTTAAAATACAGATATTAAAATATTTATTTATAAACAATTAACAATAATTATAAAGATATACAAAGGAATATTCCCCTGAGAAATGTTGTGGGGAAAGAAGTAAAAAATAGCAACAACTTTCTATAATTCTACAATTTCATTTAGCAGATGCTTTTATCCAAAGCGATGTACAGCAACTATATCAGCAAAAAATGGAAATACTGAAGTAAATTATGTTAAAAAATGCACTGGTGTATTGAATTATTATAGTAAGTTAAATTCCAGTACAAAAACACACAGGTATATTAAAGTACAGGAATGTATTTGAAACTATGGAAAAATGTACAGTGTACAAAGGAATATTTCCTTGTGAAATAAGGGGACATAGAAGTAAATATAGCAACAACAACAAATGTAAATACTCGACTAAATTGCCTAAAAATTTACTTACGTGTGAATAATTAGACATCTCCGTACAAATAAATGCAGTTTTGTCAAAATACAATTATGTGAGTACTAAATGTATAAATTACTATGACAAAAATAGTAAAGTTGAGCAAAGTATTATTTCCTGTAAAGTGTAGTGGAATTGGAGTAATAGAATAACAAGAATGGAGACGAAGATAAGATAAACTTTATTGATCTCTAAGCAGCCTGATACAAATATTGTGAGAAACAAGATAAGGAATATAAAAGACACAATAAAGATAACAATAGAAATATAATTAAGATTATGTACACCTTTCACCTGTAGAAATAAGTGCAGATATGATATGACTGATATAACCAAATTGTAGGGGTTAGGGGTATAGAGAGAGAAAACACTGTTTCAATATCTTACTGCATTTGAGAAGTTAGAGAAAGAAATAAACATTGCTACATGATATTATTCTACTTGTATTGCTGAAAAGAGAACATGAAAAAGGGAAAACAGTGGGAAAAGAGATGAGAATACTCCAGTTCAGTGACTAAAATTTGTACTTAAATGTTGTATCTGAATAATTAGTCACATCGCAGTACAATAGCACACAGGTATGATAAAATACAGGAATGGAGGTGCTGAAAATACAAATAACTATGAAAGAAAGTAAAGATGTGCCAAGTAATATTAAATATAATGATATAACATAGTAATAAGGTGTTGTGAAATGGGAGTGTAAAATAACAGCAAGACAAAATAAGATCATCTTCACTGATTTACTGAAGCACAAGACAGAAGAAGTACAATACAGTTGAAAATATAATAAAGACTATTTACACCATTGACATGCACATATATGTACAAATATGAAGATGACACGATGTACCAAAACTGCAGGACTCATACAGTGTGTACTTTAAAGTTATAAAAACTAACAATACTACATTGTGTTAACAGAAAAAAATAAAACATTGCAAGAACAAATTAATACTTGTACTTAAGTGTAGTTTTGAATAATTAGTGACATCCCAGTACAAATATATGCATGTATGCTGAAATTCAGGTATGTAAGTGAATCAAATTATGTAAGTAATCACTCCGACTGTCAGACACTAAGTTAATAGACTCTGGACTCATTTTGTTTTATTTCAAGCAATTAACTAAATTTCCACCCAGTGTTATGCAATAAATAGGTCTCTGTGCAACAACACAAACATAACTCCATTCTTTTAATCCAATTTATGCTTATTTTTTCTGCTATGTTCATATTTTTTGGACATATTTTTCTACATATGCTAATCTATATGGTTGTAGTACTGAGACTTTGAATGGGACCAATAATCTGAATATAGAAATATGTGAATGAAGTATTCGGATCCTGCAGAAATCTATGATTCAGTTTTGTCAGTGGATATGAACCTGTTTTGTTTTTTTCTGTTACGTTTGTATGTTAAAGTTAAGTTATTTATTTTATTTATATATATATATATATATATATATATATATATATATATATATATATATATAAATTAAACAATATTTTGTTGCACCTATATTTGTTTTTTTATATGTGCTACGCAAATATACATGCAACAAAAATAGTTTAATTATTTAATTTTTAAAATTAGTTTAGTTTTTTCAATATTTAAGTTTAGATGTATATATCTTTAACCCTGTAAGACCGAAATATAGAAAAAATGCAAAAATAAACATAGAAATAAAACTAGAATAGTGCTTATACTACTACTACTACTGCTAATAATAAGAATAATGATAATGTGTTTATAGACAGAAACACAAATATAGAAAAAACAAAACTGAAAAAAAATGTATATATAATTTTTTTTAGTTTTTTTCTTCTTTTATTATTTCTTAAATAAATTACATATATATGTATATGTAATTTTTTGAGTTTTATTTTTGCTGTATTTGGATTTCTATATATAAACACAATATTTTTATTATTATTAGTAGTAGTAGTAGTAGTAGTAGTACTACTAGTACAAGTACTATCATTTTAGTTTTATTTCTTTATTTATTTTTACTAGTTTTTTTTCTATATTTGGGTCTTACAGGGTTAAAGAATCTAAACGTGTTGTAAAAGAAGACCTGTGTTTGCGGTGGGGATCTTCCACAGGATTTTGAGCCGAGTCCTCCTCCGTCCACGCAGTGAACACATGACTCCCCGGCGGTGTGACAGCTGGGAGGAGGCGGGCGGAGCTTAGTTCAGGGTGTATCCAATAAAAAAAAGAACCCCATGTTCCGCTCACCGGCACGAGCAAGTTCTACACATGCGGCAGCGCAGCTTTCATTCAAACTGAGAGCTTTCTGGATCGGAGAAAAGACGGACTTATTTTATATCCAATCAACCTCGAACGCCGTTTTTTCATCTCAGTCACTTTATTCGTAACTTCGTGCAGCTTCGCGGAGAGGAGAATTTTTCACTATCGTTTTTAAAAAAAAAAAAAAAAAAAAAATTCATTATCCCGCGCGCGCTATCGTAACGTTAAGGGGTCTTGTGCGCGCGCTAATTAGCTTACCGGCTAACACGCACTCTTTTCTCCGAGACCGACAACTGCGACGTGTGGTGAGTTTTATTATTTATTCTCTTTCAAAACAAACAGCTTCTTATTATTTGTTCGCCGAATAGTGTAAAAACGGCTAACATCACGGTGTGAGGTGAGGGTAGAGCTAATGCTAACGGCAGCTCGAGTAACAAGCCATTGTACTACGCATTCAACACAAACGAACGATCTGTTATCTGAAAAGGAAAAAGAAAAATAACACCCCCAGACATTTATTGCGGGTTAAACAGTTAGTTCGACCCGGGATAGATAACGGTTGTTGATAACAGTGTTTACGGTAACACTGCAACTCGAATCAAGCTAATTAAGTTGTGTGTTTTTTTTTTTCAATGCTAAGCTAACGTTAGCAGCACTGACCATCTGTTTAAAGGACAAAACCGTTTAAAAATGGGTCGACACGAATAAACACACGACGACGGACAAGAAACCGACAAGATCAGTCGGTGTTACCGCATCGGTATCTTGTAAACTGACTCACATCCGGTTGCGTTTACGAAGAACCACGTCGAGCTCTATTGAGGAACGGTCGTTTACGGGGCAGGGGCGGCTTTAATGGCGGCTACAAATGAAAGTCTTAAAAATCGAGTCCAGACCAGCCGAGCCCTGAACAGACGGTGCTCGTGCCCGGGGGACGGTCCGTGCCGTATGAATGAATGACGACACGTGCACACGTAGAAAAGTTATAATCTGTCCCGTAGATAAAGACTGTCCTTATCTGGCAGTGGCTCCAATCCCCCACAGAACAGCAGCAAACAACACAAGGAGCGGAGTGTCTGGGTCAAACCAGAGAACGCCGCTGTAATATAATCGCGATGCTTCCTGCGCCATTTACCAAAAAATGGCTTCCCGTAGGGTTGTCAGGAAAAGGCAGCAAATACAGTTCCTCCTTCCGGTGCAGCGTTTACTACTGGTCGTCCACGCTTCTTGTACTGCCTTATCTTAGCTTGATGTAATAGACGCTCATTCCTCGTGTAAAACTCTATTTCCTTATTGCTGTGTCTCTTTTAGATGTGTGCGTTTTCATTGCAATGGCATTAAGAGAAACTGCAATTATAGCAAGCCTTCTCTGTTTGCTTTCCTGTCTCTTTCAGGATGTACCCCTGCTCATCTGCAGTCACACTTGCACAATGGCTGGTTCACTCTGCTTGATAGCTCAGCACCCAAAGAACAGCAACATATCTAGTATAATTACAGGATAGCAATAAATCTTCAATATACCTCTAGTTTACTTTAATTGTTTACTGGTCAGCTCCAGATAAACCTTTTTTTTTAATATATAAGTTTGCACTGCTGAATATCAGAAATCCTGTTAAGACAGGTGGACCTAAAGTAAAGTTAATTATTTATTTTACCTTTATACCTCTTTATTTTATAGCTGTAGCTATTTTGACAGGCATTCATTCCCTTTAAGATTGTGAAGCAGGTTCATATCTAGTCTACAATCATGGTTTCACCAACTGCGGCTGCAATAATACTAGCCAGTACGGTAGGGATAGCAGCAAACACTGCTCTCACAGACTACATGTGGCTGCTGATTGTCGGCTTCATCATCGCCTTCATCTTAGCCTTCTCTGTGGGTGCCAATGATGTTGCTAATTCATTTGGCACAGCCGTGGGCTCTGGAGTGGTCACCTTGCGCCAGGCCTGCATCCTGGCCACAGTGTTCGAGACCGTCGGGTCTGTGCTTCTTGGGGCCAAAGTGAGCGAAACCATCCGCAAGGGTATCATTGATGTGAACATGTACAATGGCACTGAGCATGTGCTGATGGCTGGATCCGTCAGTGCCATGGTTGGTGAGTGTCTGCAGCTTATCTTACGTGTGGTTAAACCTGCAGTCATTGAACCCTGTGAACAGAACTTGGCACATAGGTGCACAGTTCCCAGAACTAGAAAATGGAGATGTTAAACCAACACCTTGAAGTAGGGCTGTAAAGTTCTCAAATGACTTTGCTTTTTCAGTTGGAAGAAATAGAGTTTAAATGTTTTAAAGTTTGTCCATTTTCTTCTGTGCTGTACCATGTGAGGGGAAACCCTTACTGTGGTCCTGTGGACAAGCTGTTGAATAATGTCCTCAATTTATCTGTTCTCATTAGGTTCTGCTGTGTGGCAGCTGGCTGCCTCCTTCCTTAAGCTCCCCATCTCTGGAACACACTGCATTGTTGGTGCTACTATTGGCTTTTCGCTGGTTTCCAAAGGCCTGCAGGGAGTCAGGTGGTGGGAACTCTTCCGCATTGGTAAGACACTCTAATCAAATCAGCTGACCCAGAAATGTACTCAGCGTTTGGCTGATTTGCTTCACTGACTGTGTTAATGTAGCTGGGCGTGACTGCTAATGCAATATTATCGTAAGTCTTTAGCCAGTGTTTTGTTTTTGTTGAAGATAATCCAATGTCCAGGTCAGACATCTATTGTTAAAAATTAATGAATTGTAGTTGAAGATTCTAGGGTAAATCCACAGCACATAAAAATATAATTTTGATTGTACAAATCAGTTTCACAAGCATTAGTCACTAATGTTTTGAAATTTTTGGGTGTGCAATAGCGATGAGGAAGATGAGACATTTGATAAGCTCTAAACATAAATCAGCAATGATGAGGCAATTTGACTTGCAGGAATGCAGGAAGATAGCTAGCAGAGCTAATTTCACAATTGGTTTCTTACATTGTTGCATTTGATGGTGGTTTTCTGGGGTAATAATGTGCTTTTACAGAAAGTCCAAACTTGATATAAACCAGTTTTTGCCCCTTATAGAAGGACAACCACAAATGGATCACAAACAATAAAAACTTAACATCAGGGAGGCATGGAAAGGGGTTGAAGTTTCACATTAAGATCACAATGCAAGCCTTTATTGACTGAATAATTGAGTGTAAAATGATCCTACACGATTGTCCACGGACCAGTGGATATGTTTCCAAAATGGTCAAAGAATGTCCGCTTTATCAGTGAAATTAAAATGGCTAATTTGCAATTCAAACTGGCATAGACTGAGTTGAACTTTTGTTTTTGACCTGTCAGTTTGTTTCCTATCAGGTATTACGTTTCCTAAAGAGAAAATTGAATGAAGCATAGAAAGGATTTATCTTTGTTTGAATAGAGTGTATAATTTCAACAAATGCCAAGCCAGGATAGTTTTCTGTTTCATTCTTGTGACAGAATTATGTGATACTGCATTTCCACTAAATTGTAATGCTAATATCTATTTCTTTTGCAGTTGCTTCCTGGTTTCTGAGTCCTCTTTTGTCTGGAATAATGTCAGCCATTGTTTTCTACTTTGTGCGCATGTTTATCTTACACAAGGTAAGCCCGCTGTTATCAGATTGGACAAAGTATGTGTTTTTGTGAACCAAGAACTTTATGGAGAGATGTGTTCAGGGCAGTTTCAACACTATGCTAATCTTCCCCACAGTGAAATTGAGGAAATGTTTGTTATATGACAAGAAAAAGCTTCTGTTCTCTGAAAGCAGTTCCTTATCGACAAAAGGTTCAGATTACCACTGTGCCCTTGTTCTGCCATCAGCTGTAACCTGACAGCAAAATGGAGCAGCTCTGCTCAAACAGTGAAGTTATTTTTTTCTGAATCTGTGCTTTGTTTTGTCCTTGTAGAAAGATCCGGTACCTAATGGGTTGAAGGCCTTGCCTGTCTTCTATGCCATGACCATGGGCATCAACCTGTTCTCCATCATGTTCACTGGAGCTCCGAGTGAGTATCATTGTTTCATTTAGTTTTGCATGCCTGCCCACAGCCACAGCTTAAAATAAACTGCTCCCTCAGACAGCCGGATACCCACATATATTCCAGACTGAACCAGACTGTGTTTACCATTTTCACGGAAGCTGTGTTTATTTTAACATGTTTTTTTGGACGTCTCTTACTTGTGGTTCTATGTGGGTCATAGCTGGAATGAAGTTTTAGAGTGGAGCACAACAGGGAGATGGAAATAAGATTTCACTTAACTCTTGACGTCACTGTCTGTGTCCTTCAGACATGGTGGAGGAAAAGAGAAGTAAAGAGTGTTACTGAAATTATTCTAATTGCCTGCTGCTAGTAGTTGTATTGTTGCTCAGAATTTGTATCATAATGCTCTTAATACTTGCTGGTCTTTCATCTTCCCGAAACTATTTATTAAACGAGCAACTTCTGCTCCTTTGTTTTTCTTCTCTCTACAGGGCCTAACAGTTCAAGATGTTAGCTGGCCTGGGCCTTTAAATGGCGGCTACAGGCCAGAGTTTGACCAGATTTGGTGTGCTGATGTGTGCATGCACATCAGCACGCTGACAGAGAGGAGATCACTTGCAGTTCCAGCATAGCCCATAACCCTGCTTAGTCAGGCACATTCTGTACAGTTGTGTGAAACTCGTCACACCTGAACACACTGTGCAGGAGGACCTGTAATTGGGTACCTCACGCAACAAGGTGCGAGATTACACTTTAGCCACCTTTACAAACAAACCTAATCTACTATGAAGGTGTAAATTCCTACTTTTGCATTCACACAATATAATGTAGACAGGAAGAAATTGTTAACATGCATACTTGGGCTCATTGTAAAAGCCAATTTAATGTTGGAGTAATCCCTGCTGATTCCTACGTGATCAGTTTTCACAATGCATAAGTACGTCATAATTATAGCCAATCCCTGAACAGTTTATCATTAAACAAAAAAAAAGTTAAACACCCCGTAATTATTTCAGGCTCTACTTCAGATACTACTCTGGCACGCAGTACAACAACAGCTCATTATTGCTGATATATGCGCTCTAATGCAGCAGCAGTAGTATCTGCAGCAAACTGAATACAGCGTGTTTCCTGTGATAGGACTCAGTGTTCCCCCTGATGGACGTGCTAGCGTAGTGGTGCGATTGGACACCAGACATCCCACAGCACATTCCTACGCTCAATATATACACCGGTGCCAGAGACCTCAAGTCAGCATGCGCAGAAATGACTACAATTTAGTGCAAAGAATTTGAGGGTCAGCTGGCGATCCTTTACAGATGGGGCTTGGTGTGACTTGGGTTCTTCACACATTATAAATCACTAAGCTGCTGTCACTCCACTGCGGCCCTGTTCGTTGTATAATGAAAACCCTTAAACAGATTTATTATGTAACTCCTACTCTTAAAACGTGGCACAAAATTTTGTCACTGGAATACAAAGAGCAATGCGTTCCTCGGTGGGTATAAAGTTACTGTCAACTTTTCTCTGCATCTCAGAGATTGTAGGAACTTAAATTTGATGAATTTGCCCTAAATTGTCTCCATGTTGCTGTCTGTTATATGTAGGTCTATGACTTTTTTTTTTGTTGTTGTTGCTGCATACCGGTTTGTGTTTCAAAGTGCTGAGTGTCACAGTGACAGTACATTTTGACCCCCTCACACTAGCCTCAGTTGATAAAACCTCACTGTGTTAAGCTGGATACAAATTTTCTGCCACGGTTACCCTCTGAAAAACAAACACCCAGCAGCGTTGGTTGCTCTAGGGACACCAAACAATCGGCAACATCACAGTATGCATGACTTGTTTTAATCTTAGGCCTATTCAAAATCTTAAGTGTCCTCAGTAGCAGTTTCATTGATAGTTATTTTTTTTATTGTGAGGAGTGAATTTAGAGCTTTCAGATCTCTTCCATGCTGATACCTAAACCAGATAGTCCGTACTCCCAATACCCTTAGTAAATCCTACATTTAGTTCCACACAAAAGTAAGGACAAAAAGCCAAAGAGTCCTTGGCCAAGTGACTCATAAACTGCCGTTTTAGCTGTCACTGTAATTGGGGTTGGTGGTGAGCTGCATGTACAGCACTGGAAGAAAAAACAATAAACCACATTATTGTGTAATGTAGGCCATGGGATACACAGGTTACAGGGAGGGGTTTGGAACGCAGCCGTGGTTAAATTTCATTTCCTGCGGAGTCCAATCCTTCCCACCGCATGGCTGTGGTGTAAGCTCACCATTTGTGTGGGCGTGTTCACAAAACTGCTAGGCTCAGGCTAGTTTTTACAAGTTCTTTCTTTCTGTAAGAAGTCACCTACAAACAAGTCTCCATTCATGTGGACGCACTCTGGTGCTTCTGCCATTCTTAGGGCAACAGTTTTTCCTGTTTTGTTTGAATTGTGATGAGCAATGGGGCTTAGTGATGTGTAGCTGAACCACGCCTGTTTCTGGATATCTCTCTACATGTGGGCCGGTGTGCTCCAGCCATGAACAGGAGGCCCAGCGGATACAGAGGTGCCTCCTGGTTTTTCCCTCCTATGCCTCTCCAGTCCTGAAGGGAGTGAGCCTCCATTGCGTAACTAAATAAACATCAGTTAGGTGCTCTGCAGTGTCATGCTGCAGCGTGACTCAGTGGAAAGAGTGCACCGTGGACTCTGCCCTCAAACAAACACGGCAACCGAGACACTTATCTCTTGCCCTTGACCCTCATTTCCTTCTGTTTATCTTAAACTTCCCAAACAATCCCAATCTTGTGGAAGTGTTTTTTTTTTTTAAGTATTCACATGACCAAGGTAACCTCAACACAGGTGGCATTAGAATTTCAGAAGCTCTTGTTTTTGTTTTCTCCTAACCACACTGCTGACTTGCATTGTGTCTGTATGACAAAGATGACTGCTTCCCTGGGGAAATGCAAATAGTTACTTTCTGCCAGTGTGCGCTGTACCGCATCTACCTCTGCTGCACCAGCTTTGCTGCAGTCTTGGCAAGAGGGTACCCTTATTGCTACAGCAAACAGCGCCAGTGAATTACTCCCACCTTTCTTTTGCTTTTTCTACCCAAGTAACGTGTCCTTTTAAGGAGCTCTTTGTCTGTGTGCTGCTAGCTGGGCATTTGGGGGTCGTGGTGACATTTGTGCTCCTTCGCCTATTACGTAACTGTCCATATGTAGGGGTACACATGCTTTCCATTTTTAGCTTTGTGGCACAATGAAGCTGTGCAGTCATGCTTGGGCTGTTAGTCAATAGGTGGCACATGTCGTTGAATTTATTGTCCTGTAGTTAGTCATTATAATTTATTGGTGCTGTTTATGTTTTAAATGAGGAAACGGTGTTCCTCTTGAAGCTTCATTTTCCAGATGTGACCTCACATAGACTTGCACAATACTACCTTGTTTTATACTTTTACAAATTTGCATAACTACTCAGTTGTAAGGTGGGTGTTTTAGTCTTGATGCAATGTACCTTTTTGTGCTGTCCATAAGAAAGGTAGCACCTGCTGCCTTGTTTTTAAAAAATGCCTTTCTCTATTTGCCTTTGTCTGTCTGTGCCCGGCACCTGGTGATCCTTCAGTGCTGGGATTTGACAAGATCCCTTGGTGGGGCATCCTGCTCATCTCATTGGGCTGCTCTGTGCTGACCGCCATTGTGGTCTGGTTCATTGTCTGCCCTCGCTTAAAGAAGAAGATTGAACGTAAGTCCTGATGTTTTTGGTGTCTTATGATTCACCTTTCAAATTCCTGTCAGTTTCCTTGGACAACTGAAATTATGGTATTCTTAAGTCATTGGATAAATGAAGCATATAGTAACCTCAACCTATTCACAGTGAGGGCTCATATTAATCCACCAAATGGAGCTCAGGGATAATTTATTATAATGGAGTCGCTTTAATGAAAATCATCTAAAAATTGTCAACAGTTTTTGTTCAGTAATCCTGGATTAAAGTAAAAAAAAAAAAGTCAGCTGTGACTTTAGGCCCTATTAGATTTTCAACAGAACCTTTTTCTGTTCAACTCAGAAGTCTTGTTTCTCCATGTAACTTTCTTAATGTAATGTCAGAAAGACTGATGTTAAAGTATTTCTCGAGTTGTATTACCCTTAGAAACAGCAGGTTTATCTGTGTAAGCATTATCTGTTTAGATCAGCCTCAATCCAGTAGACAAGCTGACTAATTAGGTCATAGTGATCAAGTAATTGGTCTTTGCCTACTTGACTAAAATAAGCCTGGGTTGAAAGGTTGAGGTGTTAACATTTGGAGAGCAGGCTGACAGTGACTTACTGCTTCTGTTCCAGCCTTGACCAGTTTGCGATGATGCAATGTAGCTAACTGGTCAGATCGCTCTGAGGATTAGAACATAGAAAATATTGACTTTGCGTACCTAGCACACTTAAAAACCACAAACAAATGTCATGTGAGCCTCATGCGTGTTGGGTCTTATCGTCTTTCATAAGTTAAGCTCCTAGGGTAGTGTAAATATGTTCCTTCTAATCCATTTATCTGATCCTGTGAACGCACTGGCTCATTTTTGAACACAGGTAAAATTACATTTGTAGGACAATGGTTGAGACTGAGGTTATGCAATTCTTATGACTCCCTGCAGCTTAAGTTAAAAGGAAACACATGCCGTACTAGGATTTCTCTGCTGTACTGTGTATATGTTTGGACATGACCCAAGTAACGCTTCACTCCAACTCCTCCCCTACTAGGAGATATCAAGTCTTCCAGCCCCTCTGAGAGCCCCCTGATGGAAAAGAGAGAAGTCAGAGAGGCCCACTGTCCAATCCTGAAACAGACTGCCAAGGAGACGTCTACACCTACCACACCAGCTGTCAATCAGAGCTCTTCTGCTCAGCCCCAGCCTGCCCCTGAGGAGCGCAGGGTGGCGTTTGACATTGGAGATTCTGACGATGCTGACAATAATAAAGAACGCAAGGTGGCGTTTGACATTGGAGACTCTGACGACACAGACTGTAGCAATGCAAATGGTGGTAAGCGTGCCTGTAGAAAACGCTGTTAACACTTTAATGTATTTGTGTAACTTTCAGATGTGTCTCTCCTGCTATTTTAATCACAAACAGGAGACTGACATAACTACGTGCAAATTTTAATGTTTTTTTTTTTCTTGCCTTTTCTTCAGCCCCCAAACAGGTTCAATCAAACAATCAGGTCCAACTAAACAATCAGCAAGTCCAGCAGAGCAATGGCTCCACAAATACTTCCAGTCAGGTCCAGTTCAACAATCAGGTTCAGTTCAACAACAGGCCGGCACAGATACCCAGTAACGGTTACAGCCAGTACCACACAGTCCACAAGGACTCCGGCCTCTACAAAGACCTGCTGCACAAGCTTCACCTGGCCAAGGTTGGTGACTGCATGGGTGAGGGGGGAGACCGACCAATCCGGCGCAACAACAGCTATACCTCCTACACCATGGCCATCATTGGCATGCATGGAGACTTCAAGCATAAAGATGGGGATTTCCGTGCCAGTGAGGAGGGCGACAAGGGCCCGGGAGCCGGTGGTCAGGACAGGAAACGGATCCGTATGGACAGCTACACCAGCTACTGCAACGCTGTGGCCGAGCACACAACTCCTGAAAGTCTGGGAGAGAATGACGTGACACTAGAAATGGGGAAGGAGGATGCAGGTAGCAACCAAAGCTCTGAAGATGAAGACAGGCTTGATGCAGACAAGCCAGAAGTCTCAACTCTGTTCCAGTTCCTCCAAATTCTCACTGCCTGCTTCGGATCCTTCGCCCATGGAGGAAATGATGTCAGGTAGGTACTCTGTTTAAAGAGGGCCATGTCATCAGGCTCATGAGATAAAACTTTTGTTCTTCTGCCAGGTTGTTGGTGACATTTTTGCTTATCACAATTTAATGTCAATAGCTTTGGCCACTGTTGAAATAACCTCCCCCCTTGCCTTTGCAGTAACGCCATTGGACCACTGGTTGCTCTGTGGTTGGTTTACCAATCAGGTAGTGTGACTTCAAACCAACCTACACCCATTTGGCTGCTGCTGTATGGTGGCGTGGGCATCTGTGCTGGACTCTGGGTGTGGGGTCGCCGAGTGATCCAGACTATGGGCAGGGACCTAACCCCCATCACCCCCTCAAGGTACAGACAGTACAGAATCTGTTTCCCCTAGTCGCTGAAAACCACATCCTCCTCAGACATTACCCATTTTTGAATTTAGCAGCCTACTCAGACATATCCTCCAGAGAGACATGAGTGTTGTTTTTTTTCTCTTCCTGCAGCGGTTTTAGCATTGAACTGGCCTCAGCCCTGACTGTCGTGGTTGCCTCAAACATTGGTCTGCCTGTTTCCACCACCCACTGCAAGGTAAGCTGGTCAAACACTGTGGTCTGGGGACTCTGCTCAGACGTGGGGGAAGAGGCTATTTAGTTTGAAGGAGGCTGCTGTAAACAGTCTGGTCGTCTCCAACTGTGGAGCAACTGTTTCCCTAATTAAATTTAACCGACAGGTAATTTGAAGTCCTTACATCTAAGGAAGAGGATGGGATTATTCTAACGACTGCTGTGTTTCCAGGTGGGCTCTGTGGTGGCAGTAGGATGGCTGCGTTCGAGGAAGGCGGTAGACTGGCGGCTGTTCAGGAACATCTTCATGGCTTGGTTTGTGACTGTGCCCATCTCTGGTCTGATCAGCGCCGCCATCATGGCCCTCTTCATCCACGGCGGCATCCTGTGAGCGTTCGGCTGCACCCCAAGCAGGGGAGGAGAAAGAAACCGCTCCAGCGCGAGCCAGGAGAGGGGGAGCAAAGTTGGAAGGCCAAAATATATCGCTTACCTCAAGCCAACAACTTTGGAAGAAAAGGAAAAAAAAAGAAGAAATGTTTTGAAAGGACTTGTGACATGTGCCTGTGGTTCTTGGCTGCATCATTTTCGACCTAGAATTTGCCGTTTGTTCCATTTGGGTCACATAACTTCCAGTGGGAAGCTTGCATTTCTTTGTTCTGACTTGCTTTTTTTTCATATCACATCATTCTGTAAAGAGTTAATCTAAAATCAACTGATTTTTTTTCTAATACTCATCTTTCCATTTTTTTTACTTTGCAATTATGTATATACCACCATGCTGTTTTCATTTTGTTTTACACTAGACAGAAATGAACAACTAAGATGCAGTATTAGCCTTTAACAGATGTAATTTTCCAGTCATAAAACATGCTGAAAGTAATGTAGATGCAAAAGCAGTATTTTTAGGTGAAAACAAGGTTATTGGTGTGTATATGTGTGTTTCTCCCCGATTCCAAGAATTTGTTATGAATAACTTTGCATCTGGCTTCCTTGTATCCCCCAAATTGGGACATTGTTTTTCCTCTGTTAAAGAACAAAGTTTACTCCCACATTCTACAAAATGATTCCACCACAGTATCAGCACTACAATTTAATTTACAGTGGTAGAACCAACTACACACCTACAGAATGATATGAAAAATACTCAATTAGTATTAAAACAAATCAGCAAATTTCTTGGCAAGAAATGACAAAGGCCAAATTGTTAAGCTAGTGGATTTTCTATCTGCTATCTGGTTCTTCATCCAAATCTCCTGAGGCTTTAACATTCTTGGATCAGCACAGAAATACCTGTCTTGACTTCAATTTGAGAAATGTAACAGCAGAATGTCAACCAGCACCGACAACGTGCTCTCAAACGAGACCTTACATCGCCTGTTGAAACTTGATATCATAATCATTGATGACATGCTTTAGGCCTGCTTCAGCCTTGTTTTTCTAGTTCACCTTGTACCAGCTACTTCCAGTAAGTTTATTTTCTGTGGAATTTGCACCTGCCTCTTCCTCCCTCTGAATATCATAAACGAGGAGGAAGAGGAACCTAAAAACTGGAAGGTATGTAAAGTGTGGTTTGGTGATGAGCTGATCTGTTCTCTGGTTTGAAGGAGCGCAGCAGGTATACGTTGCATACCACCAGCGTGTGGTCATTTGGCTGCAGTACTAAATGCATTACAGACCTATAGATGCTGTAGTTGCCTTAATTGTTTTATTTTCCCTTAGGTACCAAAGAAGTTTTTTTTTATGCACATCAACAAAATCTGCTCCACGTGTGTGGATGGAAAAATGAAAATAAAAATGGGAAAACAAGTTGAATTTGTTTTGCTTCAAATCCGCCACACCTTCATCAGAGAAACACTGTGTTATCAGACATGAAACGACAGCAGACGTGTTATACAGATAAGTGGGATTGTTCCCTTTTTATTGACGGAAAGCTCGGTGCAGCTCAGGCACCGGGTGATGAATGAGTGCTGGGATCTGCATGCTGCTGGGCTCTCTCACTCCAGTACATCTGTGATGCAGGGACAGACAAAGAGAGATTCCTTTACGCTAGCTTTACATTACAAACACAATCCAGTAGTATTCCAGAGCTCTAAGTGAGCGTATGAATCACTGCTCTCCTACGTTTTTATATGACTCACTATTCCTGGTGAATGATGACTGCACCACTGGGCCATTTTCCTGCACACAATGAAGCCTCCTGTATCCCCACAGGATCAGAATGTACAACTCTTTCCTCTTTTTGCACCACATTGATTAATTCATTTCTATCCACAGTTAACGGTGACCTTTACTGGTGCATCTACAACCTTTACACCAAAGTGCTTTCAATTTCTAAAAAGTCTTTTCAGCATCTTTTAGGGCAGGGACAGTGCATCCTTGGACCTAAAATAACCAGAAGCAGATGATACAGTATAAATCAAGCACAATAAGCACCTGGGGACAGACGTCTCCGAGTGCCCTGGATTCTTGTCCCAGATTTACTCACATACAAGGAGGGACTGGCTTCAAACAAACAATCCCAGCATCTTATTTTCGAGGTCAAGCAGTAAAAACTCATGTCTGCGGCGACCTCTTCAAAACAAAATGTTTTGTTTTTTGGGGAATGCATAAATTAAAGTGGTAAAAATATCACTCCTCGAGTTGTTACGAGCTGCCAGGTTGTAAATTTGTAATTGCGCTTGAAGGATTTTACAGCTGAAGACGGTCTATAAAGGTTTTTGGCACTATTTGAATCTGGCTGAGACTGGCTCTGACTGGCCCTGTTTTTCACTCGCTGGTTCGTTGCATAACCTACAATTTAACTTTCACTGCGGTGCTCAAAACAGTTCACCACATCATGCCTCAGCAGGTACTTCTGACTCGGCCTCCAAAAATGTCCCAGGGTAAAACTAGTAAACAGTTAGGGATACATAATGTGTTTATTTTAAGTAATTACTGGTGTACGTAGGAAGATTTTAGTGTTTTGTTTGTTTTTTACCTTGTTCCTTGGTTGAATCTTGACTGACTTCATCTGCAGAGAAAAAAGAAAAATGTTAAATTATAGCAGACAGTTACAGAGCTGAGTTCATGAGTAGGAGGCTTTTTTCAGTGTTTTCATTTAGTCTTACCCAAACTGCTCACAGTCTCTGTCACTGCTTCATGGTGCTCTGAGAGGACAAAACATTTCACATTATGTTTTACTGCTACATCAGGGGGGTCAAACATGCGGCCCACGAGCCAAAACTGGCCCTCCAGAGGGTCCAATCCGGCCCGTGGGTTGACTTTGTAAAATGTAAAAATTACCAAGAAGACATTAACTGCACATTGTAAATTTGTAAAACTGTAAATTTAAAATAATTTCAAGACCTTGACAAATTGTTTTGATCATAAAATACTAGATTGCTCATTGTCCATTTTTTTGTCGCTTTCTAACTTTTTTGTATAATTTTTTGTCTTTTTTTGTCTTGTTTCATTTCGTCTCATTTTTTTTATCCTTTTGTGTCTCATTTTTGTCATTTTGTGTCTCCTTTTTGTAATATTTTGTCTTGTGTTTGTTGTTTTTTGTAATTTTTTGTCTGACTTGTCATTTGTCTCATGCTTTTGTCGCTTTGTTTCTGGTTGTCGTTTTGTGTTTCCTTTTTGTCTCGATTGTGTTTTTTGTCTTAATTTTGTCATTTTGTGTTTTGCTTTATTCGTCGTTTTGTCTATTGTTTGTGTCGTTTTGTTTTTTTGTCTCACTTGTGTTGTTTGTCTATTGCTTTTGTCGTTTTGTTTCTCGTTTTTGTCATTTTTTTGTCTTGTGGGTGTTGTTTGTCCATTTTTTTGTCGTTTTCTAACTTTTTTGTTTAATTTTTTGTCTCTTATTTGTCTTGTTTGGTGTCGTTTCTCCTTTTTTGTCATTTTGTGTCTCATTTTTGTAATATTTTGTCTTGTTTTTTTGTTTTTTGTCTTTTCTTGTCTGACTTTTTTTTTAGTGGTTTTATATGTAACAAAACTATGAAGCTGTTCCTGTTGACTTGCAGAATGGGGCTTTACATGTCATTATGCTTCTTCAGAACTGATTTTGGTTCAAACAGTTCTGGCTGAATTTCTCCAGTATCAGTGGAGCGCTTTTGCGAAGTTATAGGTGAGTTGGTGTGCTCGAGCTGCAGCGACTGGGGTGGGTCACATTCTAAAGGAAACAATGGTACAGAGTTAGCAATTTTTAGGCAAGAAGGGATTATTTTCTGGAATGAAAACCTTCTAAAGGCAATATGTAACTTTGATAAACAGGGAGGAGGTTTAAGGGGTTAAATCATTGACCAGAGGTTGACTTTTAAGTAGTTTAAAAGTAACTAAAAGGACATTAAATGACTTGAGTTCATGGAAATAATCAATTCACAAGTACAGGTTGTACTTTATCTCCAAGTTCATGATGTTGTGTTTGTTTCACACAAACTTACCCCGCCTCTGTCTCCCTGTTTAAAAAGAGTAAAGACAGAAATTAACTCTGATTGCAGGATAGAAGTGGACATTTAAAAAAAAAATAAAACTATGTCATCAACTCACCTTCGGTTTCCTCAGAGGACTCAGACTCCGATTCTGTGTATAAAGTGGGGGAGAAGTGCAGCTATTTAGACATGAATAGTGCAGTATTTTACATCTCTCTGCACTGTGATTCTTTTCTAACCTGTCCTTTATTGCCATCTACAGGTTCCTGTTTGAACAGTAAAAGCTCCTCTTACCCACATGAGCTGCAGCGTCAGAGTTCCCGCCTCCCTCTGCTGGAGGACAGATTGTACAGTTATGTAATGTTGAATCTCAGGTAAAGAACGATTACATGTGAACCTCAGAAATCATAGGTTGGGTTTTTACACACCTGTGTTGTCGTCCTCGGCCTCAACGTGCTCCTCCACTGCTGAAAACATTTGAACAGGTGATTGTGACGTGTATCACACAGTGTTGAGGTATTGATCATGTGATGGATTAGGACTCACCAGAGTCATCCTGAGCAGCCTCTGGAAGACACATTTGAAAGGTTGTGTTACCAAGTGAACCCTCAGGCATCAGCCGTTACTAGTTTAGAGTGAAGTCAGTGTTTTTTAGCTTCTACTTACCGAGGTAGCGAGAATCTTCATTCTGTTCCTCCGTAACTTTAAGAAGGTGAGAAACGATTATTTACAATTTTTAAAAAATGCTGTCCAAGACCCTCCAAGACATCATGTGGAGCAGGTCATGTGATCTGGAATTAACACACTTCCTTGAGAGGTGTTTTTGTAACGGGGAACTTAGTGGAAAGTGATTTCTCAGACACAGATGCAATTAGTTATTTTCCATAAATAATTTGATATATTGCCAAAAAATAAATATCTGTCATGATTATCTCAACTTAATAAAAGAACACAATCAAAACAATTTTTGAATGAGCTCATTTTATTATTGTTTAGCTAATTACAAGGTGGTTGTTATTAAATTTAAACGGTTATTTAGTTGACATTTTAGTGATAGCCAGTCATTTTTTTAATTAAAAAGTCATTGTTTCCACAATAAATAATTATGGAATTTGTAAAGACATGATCGTAATGAACATAAAAAACATTAGTTTTTTTATTTTTAATAAAAATGTATGCAAGATATATCCCATGGACTCAAGTCCCTCAATTACATATTGACCCTTTGATTTCTTACTAAAAAAATTGTTATTGGGATCATTTTTTAGATTTTTTAGATATTTCATGAAAATCAAATGATTCAATATCTCACCAAAATTCAAAGATTAGACAAAAAGTTCTAAAGGTGAAAACAGATTTGTGTTTCAGAATTTCTTCTTTTCTCTCCCATTACTAATCTGACAAACTGTTTCTGTATCTGCTGTCTGTATATAAAATAGTTCAAACTGGCAGCTGACACACTAATAATTCACTAATAATATTCTATTGAAGTCACATATAATATTATATCAGTCAGAGGGATAAAACCAGGACTTTTACTTTGATACGTTACACATGTTTTAAGCCACATTTGCAGCTCATGCTTCTTTACTTTTACTTAAGTAGAATTTTATATGCAAGGCTTTCACTTTTAATGGACCATTTCTTATATTTTTCTGTATTGGTACTTCTTCTGCCACTGTTTATTTGAGCTTTGGGTTTAAAACTTACCGTTCATCTGAGCTGCATTGTTCTTCTGAGCTGCCTCAAACTCCATCTGATCTGAGGAGACCAAAACAAAAGCCGAGAACATGGACGGTCACTGCAAATACTGGTGCAGAAACATCACAAAAATAAAAAATTGAGACTATAGTTGCTTTTACATGACTCTAAACGGTCTGTTATGCACTAAACGTACCTACTTTCTGCAGCTCAGTTAGCCCATCTGGATGAACAGAAGAGAAAAGTTTCCAGATGTGCAACCATCATCATCATTAGTGTTGATTCATATATTGATAAAAAGATTCCTCACCATACTGAACAACTTTTTCCTCTTTCTCTGCAGATTCCAGGGAAGCTGAGAGCGCTACAAGTCGACACAAACACATCGGTCAGGCTTCAAATTGGTACAGAAAAGAAATATTTTGTCTCCCAATATTCATCAGCTAAACATTTATCTTCTTACCGGTGTGAAACGCTGCCACAGCCAGGAAAACAAACAGTGGCACTAGAAATCTCATCTTGGCTTCTCTCCTTTTTTTTTTTTATTTGGGAAGATTTTGGGTGTCCCTCCAAACTGTGTGCTGTTGTTCTTGTCACTTTTTGCCACCTCTTATATCTTCAGTGGCATCACATGTTGTGCATGGACAGGCGGCTCTGGTACCATTGTCCCTCCCTACCTGAGAGGACAGCTGGGTGGCACATCGGCACACAATCGTGTCCTTATTCGGCCGTCAATGCCGGCTATTGTTGTGCTCTTCAGTCACATGGGCCTTTATTTGGGATGTTTGATAGGGAAAAAAAGGAACTCCATGTTTCTGAGCTGAAAACAATGTCAGTTTCCTTTTTGGGGGTGGAAACGGTGATTTCACCGAGCACACTTGGCTTAAGAATGACGGGTCACAATGTAGCTCAGGAAGACAATTCCTCAATTATAATTATAATAATAACAATAATAACAACTTTATTTATATAGCACTGTTAAGAACAGCGTTCAGCAAGTGCTTTGACAGTTAAAACATGCAAACACAGAGACAATCAAACAACATATAGGAGACAATTGAGAGCAGTCAATTAAAAATAAATAGTAAAAATGACAGATAGATAGATAGATAGATAGATAGATAGATAGATAGATAGATAGATAGATAGATAGATAGATAGATAGATAGATAGATAGATAGATAGATAGATAGATAGATAGATAGATAGATAGATAGATAGATAGATAGATAGATAGATAGATAGATAGATAGATAGATAGATAGATAGATAGATAGATAGATAGATAGATAGATAATTAATCCCAAGGGGAATTCAAGAATAATTTGTTATATGAGCACGCAACTCAAACAAGGGCATTAGGCAGTTGGAAAATTAAAGAACAACACTGAGGGTTAGGCTCATACGGGGTCATCAGTTCACAAATGTAGCTTGGGGCAAGACCCTGGCAAGCTTTAAAAGTGATCAGCAAAATCTTAAACTCAGTTCTAAAAACCAAAAGGGAGCCGGTGAAGGGAAGCCAGGATAGGTGTGATGTGATGTCGTCAGCCGAGCTGCTGCGTTTGTTTCTCGTTAATTACACAAATCAAAGAGAACAAGATATGATGCGTAGAAACTTATACAGATATTAAACATTTTAACTCTGTAAAACCCACTGTTACAAAAATAGATGTTTTTTTATTTTTGTTTTCTATTATAGTTTTTGCTATTTGTTATTTATTATATTTATTATCTATTTTTATTAGAAATTATTATAATTATTAGGTCTTTTTGCTCATTTTTTAATATTTGGGTTTATATCTATATATATATATATATATATATATATAGTTTTATTTAATTTTTTTGCTTATTTTTTCTCTCTATTTGCGTCTTACTGGGTTAAACTGTCTGCTCAGTCATTAACTTGAGAGTTTTTCCTCTTGAGATGAGGATAGAGCTAAAGTAAGATGGCATTAAACAGAAAGAAGACAAAGAAATCAAAACAAACGACACCAAAATTGACTTTACACACAAGTTTGCTATACTTGTCCAGTAATAATTCAGCTGTATTTCAATTTGGTCTTTGCTTTTTAGCTGCAGGCGTTGGAGCAAAATATAAAATAAGAAAACAAGGCAGACAAAGTTTCATCACTTTATTGTGATTGTAAACACAGTATAATCTGGGGGGGTTTCAGTTTGATTTGAAATCAAATTCATTCTGAAATCAACATGTAGGACTGAAACTTTAGAATCAGGTAAAGTGCACAATTAATATTCTTGCTACTTCTCTCAAAGATCTAGAAAAACACACACTCTAAAGGTGCTTAAGAAACAATTAGCAAACTACAATTTCTTTTTTATCCCAAAATAGGTAAAGAACCTGAAAGTGGTCTCGGTAGTGTAGAGTTTCTGATTAATCACAAGAACAGAATACTTTCAATTCTCCTCCTCATGTCGCAACTAAATCTAGAAAAGCTTCATACTGATTGCAGCTTGGTCCTGGTGCTCAGACTGCAGTGGCAATTTTTTAACTCAACATAACACAGGAAGACCCTAGAATTTCTAAAATGATACTTCTAATTTAATAAACACATCAGCCAATTAGTCAGATATCTTTAAGGCACAATCGTTACTTGAAAAAGCTTCATTTCGACATCTGTTACCTCTTCTGTAGTGTGATTAAAGCCAACACAATATTAGTTAAGTAGTAAGAAAAAACATAAGACTTTTCACTACTGACATCAGCATCATTGATCCATTCACCCGTTAGTTTTACCCGCTTTATCCTGTCGGAGACTATCACAGCTGACTTTGGGTAAACCCTGGACAGGTTAGTCCACCACAGGGCGAACACAAAGACACAGACAACCATGCACACACTTTCACACCTACAGCTAATTTAAAATCACCAATTAACCAAGTGTGCATGTCTTTGGACTGTGGGAAGAAGCCAGAGGGAGAACATGCAAACTCCACACAGAAAAGCCAGCCAGCAGATTCACATCAACAGTGCTAACATCATTCAGTTTACAAAAACAAAAAGCCTTGGGGGCAAAAACTTTCTCGCTGACGGCTGCCTGAACTCACTAACAACATGAACAGTAGTGTGCTGAGGAGGTAGAGAGACCAGGAAGTCATCGGAGGACACATAAACCAGTCAGCAAAGACACATCATTAGATCAGTAAACACAACACGGGAATGCGCCTGAAGGGCAATGACAAAATGTTTCTTATAAAGGTGGAGTGATTCTGCAGAGAGGTTGTTCACATTTAACTTGTCTGCATATTTAGAATGTGTTCCTGATTTAACGTCCCCCTTGTTCCCGACGCCCCCTACTCTCCTTTTATGTGCCCAGAACAAGCTGCAACAGTGTTTTGTGGATCAGTCCTGTGAGGTATTTCCTCGCAGCTGTTAGCTGAAGACATCCCAGAATATCATGCAGGTTGCATCTGTCAACTACAGTCACCGTAAATAAGTTGTGGAACCTCTAGATCACCTCAGATGATCCTACAGGTTATCACCTTTGACCCCTTTTCCTATTTGCTTCTTTCAAACTGAGGCTGGGAGCTCATTCAGGACCTCTCTGTCCTTAATATGACCCTGAGAAAGGCAGATGCTGCAAAACAAGATACATGACAGAGAGACAACTGCTGTAGGAGAAACATAACTTGGTTAAGATTAGATATTGTTTAGTCGGACGTTACGGAGTAGACAAGTTTTCTCCCTATTGGGTCGTAATCTAAATATGGCGTTCCTCCCAACTCAATATATACCCAAGGTTGACGAGAATCCTCAGAATTGGTGCTGCCGATGCTCACATCACTGTGTTGCCGGTCATCGGTCGTGTCACTTCTCCTGACATCAGTAAACCTTATTCTCAACCGAAGCCATCTGAGTCTCCAGAGCGTCTCTGAATCTGCCTCCTCGTTCGTCTCTCCACATCGCTGGATTTCCCTAACAAGTCCGAGCCACTTTGTTCGCTTCCAGAGCCAAGTATGTATTTCTTTTCTTGCTGAATTTGACAAAAAAGTGTAGTGTATTACAGTCGCTGACTTTACCTTAAACAATTCTCTGTACTGTGTTCATAACAGGAGCAACACACAGTAAAAAACATAAACTGACATTTGCTCAAGACACTCATGTGCAGCAAGGTTCACAGTGATTATACAGTTGTAACTTGTGCTGCTGCTGCTGGTGATGCTTTAAGATTTAACACAGACATCAACAAGTCGTTGCACTTGGTTTTGCTAATGATAAAATGAACACTGTACTCTCAGAGGTAACTACTAAGGTCTGGGAATGAAGCAACTTCACACAAAACCTAGTTGGAAGAGGGAAGCAGCACGTAAAACTACTGGCCACAACCATCAGTTCATGCAACTTTGTGATTCTAGTTTAAGTAGTTGTGTACTCTGAATGTATTTCTGTGTAATAAGGAGAATTTCAGGGGCTCTCATTTTTGGTTTTATCTCCAAATAAAGTGGCTTAGGGAATCTGGTTAAACTGCTGAGATTGTTTAAAACTCATTGACTGCTCGTGTTTGTTGTGCTCTCAGAAGTTGTAGTGCAACTATAGATTATATTCACTATTGAATAATCTGCATAAGTATGTGTATAAAATCAGGGTCCTTCCTGCTTAGAGTAATAATGAGAGTTTCAACCAGTGCCAAAGGAAAATAAACAGGACCAAAATGATAAGAAATGAGGAAAAAATCTCAAATATTTTCAACATATTTTGTTATAATAGACACTTTTGTTTATCAAATAGTCTGAAATATGAGAAAATGCACAGATTTCTGTCAAATGAGCTGAAACAGACTCACTGAATCTGAATGAAGACTACGTGAATCGATCAAGCTTTCTGTGAAGTGATCAAATGCTTTGTTCTGTCCAAACCCAAAGAGATTAAATTTACTACACAAGAAGACAGGGAACAATTAAAAATTCTAACATTTCAAAGGCCGAAGCCACTGAATAGCTGACATCTTAGCATCACAGTTGACTTTAACAGTTACTAAAACAGCTGAAGATAAGTTTTATTTTGATCAACTAATCGGCTACAGTTGCAGTTCTCCTGTCACCTATTCCCAGATCTCAGTAATTACTCTGAAGAGCTCCGGGGTACCTGACTGATAGAAATGATGAGCTTGATTGATGGGAAATTATTGTTTTTAGGTTCTAATTTCAAGTAGTTCTCACTCCTCAGAGTTCTCCTCGTAGTCGGGTGTGCAGGTCCTCCTGGTCGATCTTGGCGTCCTGTTGGTGCCAGCGGTGGTGCGCCAGCAGGGCCACGTTCCTGGCGGAGATGGCGCTCATCTCCATGGCGCTGGCCGCCCACTCCACGGCGCTGAGGTAGTAGAGCCGGTTGTGCAGGATGAACGGAGGGGTCTTACGCTGCGGCGGACGGTAAGCCGGGTACGCCAGCCACGACGTCTCAGACACCGAATCATAGGAGAGGAACATGTTCTGCAGCTGCTGCTGGGAAAGAGGCTGTGGAGAGAAAACCTTCCACACTTTAGCTTCGCTGGTGGGGGGTCGGTTGTAGCCCGCGGGGATGTGCACCGGGTCCACAGAGCTCAGGCTGTTGATGACGGAGCCCTTCGAGTCCGTGGTGAGGACGTCGGACACTCTGAACTCCGAGGGCGACTCGGTGGTGCCCAGGTAGGACACGTTCAGGAGGCCGTGGACCAGAGTGGACACCGTCTGGTGGTAGCGGCCCGGGAAGTGAGTGGGGATCGAAGGGGAGAAGCCTGAGAAGGTGATGTCCGATTTCCCCTGGTGCAGTGGTGCTGCTATGACCACAATGTCGTATAAACCGTGTGCTGCGCCTGAATCTCCAACATAGTGAAGCTCATAGAAGCTCATCGGGTTCCCTGATAATGGGAGATGGAGAGAAGTTAAGATGAAATTTGTGAAACTTCCAAAGAGAAAATGGTAATGTCTGTGCCACATCATGGCGTGTAAATGTTACCTGTCTTGGATGGTCGAACCTTGACCGAAATGGAAGTCACCCTGGCGTGGATGAGCTCACTCTTGCTGTGGTAAAGCAGACCTGAGCACACTCTCTTATTGCCTCCATCCACTGCCCACAGGCCTGAATCTGCCCCCGCTAGTGACACAGCACCTGGACAACAAAACATGCATGTTAAATAGATTTTACAGTTGCAAAATGTATCTAAAACGTTTGTCATATGCTGCAAAACCTACCAACAAAGCCACTGATGCGAACACTTTGTCCATAGTTGACACGAGTGATGGGTGCAACAATATCGTTGATGAAGACCTGTGAAAATCCTTCACCCATCATGGTTTCCTCCAGCGTCTGATTCATCAGGGTAAGAAAATTATCGCCTCCCATGGCATGTAAAAGCCTCTCCACGCTGGAGAATGAGTAGCCGTACTGTTGATACTGATAGATTCTGTGAATAACAGGATTTACATGATCATTAAAGCACAAAACAGAAAAACTGACTATAATTAAAGCTGCAAACAGCGTTGATCGGGTCCTCGCATCCTTGCTGGTCAGCGAATCCAAGCATGTCCACCAGGTGGCACTGCGACTGAGTGTGTTTCAGCCTATAAATGTGATCAGGGCCGGACTCTGATCACACATGCAAAGAGCCAGATTGGAGCATGTACAGGAGAGTTAGACAGCATTTCCTGTTTCATGGCGAAACGTCGAAATTCCGCCAGACGCCATTTCCAGGCTTTTGTGGCGCATTTTGCTAACTTTTGATCACCCATGCCTGGTGTACATCCTCTCCTAATTTCAGCTCTGTCTGGGTTACCATGTTTGAGTTTTTAGCATTTGAAAATGTGCAAAAATTGGTTCACAATAGTCCAAAATATGACACATAATTCAAAATGGCCGACTTCCTGTTGGATTTTGGGCATGGTTGCCATAGACTTGTTTGTGCGTCTTGATGTGTTACATATGTGTACCAAATTTCATAGCTGTAGGTCACACATACTGACCGTAGTTCATGATTGAAAATTTTCAGGTGGCGCTATTGAGCCATTTTGGGTCACACCTATGCAAATCCCCCAACATATCAAATTTTTAGGCCTTCAAATTTCAGATTGTTTTGCAAAAAATAATGAAAAAACCCATTGGTTTAAATAGGCATTCGGTGCTCGGACCCTAATTACACTGTAAAGATGCAGTTAAGGAGCCGTGACAACTCATTTTCTGTCCTCACCTCATAAATTTGTCCAGCACACTCTCCACCCACATATGCATTCGAAGAAAGTTGAACCCGTATCTCCAGAGCATGCGCAGGAAATTAACTATAAACCAATTGCTCTCTTCGAACACAAGCTCTTTTCCATCAAAGATCGCCATTTTAGAGGGGATATCTTTCCTCGGAGGAATACCTGAAATAAAACAAAACACATGCTGGGTTCAGTTTTCAAATATCCCAGCTTACATACATGTATTTGAACATATCGTGTCTTTAATCCAAGTAGCTTAGGATGCATTGACGTCACCTAATTTCTCAATGAAGTGTTTCATGTGTAGGTTCAGAGGATGGATCACTGAGCCTCCCGTCTCATACTCATAATCTCCGATCTTCACTGTTGCGAGTCTCCCGCCAACATCCCCGGGTTCAAACACATCGATCTTGACCACATTTCCAAACTCTTGCCTCAAGTAAAACGCTGCCGCCGTGCCACCGATGCCTGCTCCGACCACGGCTTTAACGGAGCAGTGTCAGAAAACAGAAAACAAACATGAGTTCACCTTTTCATTACAAAATCCCTGCTTGGATTAGAACAGGAAACGAGGGGCAGAATAATTTTATTATCAGTGCTGTGGATATTTAATATGGAGAAAGTGGCTCAAGCACATTAAAGTTTGAAAGTTCTTGTACATAATGTGCTAAACATGAACCATTTTTTCAATAAACAGCTCTAGTATGTATACAGAATGTCTAGATACACTTTCATGGACTAATTTCTGTTTCATTTGATTGAAAGTTCTACTTCTTCATGTGTAGTGTTTTCTCAACCTGTTTTGTATAAAATCAGCATCCCATAAGAAGGAGGTTATCCTCGAAACGTTACAGAAGTTATAGAAATAACAGAGAACTGTCTGTTAATTTATTGATCAAACCAAGAAACACATCATATAAAATTTGTGACACCAATTTACTAATGAACTTAACAAGTTTCCCTCAGGGAGAAGGTAATTAATATTAGTCCAAGGAGTGTTTTATTGCAAATGACAGCTCACTCAACTTAGTGTTGTCACAGCCACAGCTTCAGGCTGTGGACTGTGGTAGTGCTTCCTTCTCTCTCTCTCTCTCTCTCTCTCTCTCTCTCTCTCTCTCTCCTAGGTGTGTGTTCATGGTGAAGCTAGCAGCAGGTGTGCTGCATTGTAATCAGCAGACGAGCTGCAGGTGAAGCTGAGTGACTAGTCTCTGAGCGTCTCTATAAAAGCAGACTGCACCCGTCATTTGAAGCTGGACTGTCGTCTAATCTCCAGTTAGTGCTGGGAGTAGAACTGTCTTTGCCACCAGCCTAGAATTGCCAGTAATTCTGTTTTCTGTGTTTAGAAAGCTGATTCCTGCCTGCCTGGGTTCCTTCGTCTGCTGGTTTTCCGCCCTACCACGGATTCTGCCTTCTTCTCCGGAGGATCTCCACCTGTCGCCAGCTTAACCTGGTACCATCAACGTACACCTGGAAAGAGGACTTTCCCTGGAAACATCTGCCATGACCGGGTTCTACTGACACCAACTTACCAAGCACATGAGAACACCAGGAGGGAGAGTTCTGGATAAAGCTAAACCAAAAGGACTGTTCTCAGCTCATCAGTTAAGTCTCCAAGCCCTAGTATCACCAGACTCGTTGTATTGTTAATACGTCGAATTAAATAATCAGCGTTCTGTATTTAACTTAATGTATTTTATGCTTTGCATAGGATAGTTTTATTCTGGGGTTTCAGCTCATAATTACTGGTAGTCTAGGCTGGGTTAGTTTTGTATTTTCAGTTGTTTCCCTACCTTGGTGTTACCATACGTGGGTTAACCTTAGTTTCAGTCTCTATGTTTATGTAGTTATTCCTCCGTACCTCTAGATGGTTTTTGAGTTCTAGTAGTAGTTTAGTTCTTCTTTGTCCAAGATTCTAGTTCCGGTTCCTGTATAGAGGTTTTTTTTTGTTTTGTTTTTTTTTTTTGGTGAATAAAAGCATTTTTAAAATGTTCATGCTGGTGTTGTTTCATTTCCTGTTCCTGAGCCTTTTAAACCTGCTGTAACAAGTGTGCAGCTATAACTAGCAATTAATTTCATTATTGATTAATGGTATTTTGTGAACAAACACAAAACAGTAAAATATCATCATCATTGAGCCCAGAGTCTTGCATATTTAATTTCTGGGGCTAATATCAAAACTGATTTTAGTTGAACAAATTTTGTATTTGTTTTGTCAGCCAATATTTCTGATATATGGTTGTTTTGTTTGTTTTAAATGTTGGGGTCATTGTTTATTACCCTTCCAGCATTGTATTTCACAAGCTAGTTTGAAAGTTGCTGCAAAGACCCCAGTTGACTCCGCACCACTGTCGGCTCTGCTACATGTGCTGCGAATTTCGCTGGATTTAGGTTAATTCTTTTTTTTTTTTGTGAATGTTCTTAAAGAAAACATGAGAAGTTTTACTGATAAATATGTATTTACTTTAGATGGTTTTAGGATTTTTTTTGGAAGATTTTTACTCATTTTTTTGAAAATATTTACAAGAATTCTTGCAAAATTTTTATTTTTTATTTTTTTTTTTTTTTAAATGAAACCCTTAAGGGAAATTTTGAAGGAATTGCTAGAATTTTTCTTCCTGAAGGTTTTGCAAATTTTCAGAAATTTGGGGAATTTTTTGCTGAATTTTTTTTTTTCAGACAAGGAAACAATATTTTTTTTGGTGCCCATAAATGAAGACAATAGGAGTGTTAAATTTATAGTTTTACAAATTTACAATTTTCAGTTAATGTCTTCTCTATAATTTTTACACTTTACAAAGTTGTCCAGCAGGCCAGCTTGGCCCCTCTGGAGGACCGGTTTTGGCCCACGGGCCTCATGTTTGACACCCCTACTTAAAACTGTCCTTTAAGTCTTTCATTGATTTTTTTTTTTTTTTTTTTCGTGAAGGATTCTGTAATATGGATTATCTCTATAAAGAAACATTTTTTTTCATCCTGTTATTATTTTTAGTCAGTGGACTTTTCAACTTGGATGCATCACATTGAACAGAAGTCAGAGTTAAGCGAAAGCTGACTCATAGGTGGGACTTCTTACCTATTTTCTTGGGCTGATCTTTGAGCTCCGGAGCCGAGGCGAGGCTTCTCCTCCCGGACTGCCAGAGCCCCAGAACCAGCAGGGTTCTCAGTGACAGGGTTTGTAGATTCATTCTAGGCATCTACAGCTGCCCACCAACAAACATCTGCACATAGGGAACAAACAGCATCAAGTGTTTCTATCAGTCCTGGTCAAAGGTTGCACTCAGGTTTCCCAAGAACAACAAAGTAAATAATAAAACAACTTATATCTTCACACAGCTGAAGCTTGCAGTAGTATATCAGTCTAACTTGGTGTTTAAAACTGTAATGTGACAGTATTTAGTGGTACAGTGTGTTTTGGACTCACTGTTTCAGAAGTGACTCCAGTTGAGCTGCTGTGGATCCAGAAGTAGAATTTAAAGCGTTGACTTTAAATCTCCGTAAAACTCAAACCTTAAAACTTCAACACAAACCTAAAGAAGGCTCCTGTCAACCCAAGAGGCGGAAACAAGCAACTGAACTCGCTTAATAGTTGAATCACGGAGCAGCGCCGTGACCGTCGGTAACGACAGAGACACACTTCCGACCACGCTTACCTCCGGAGTTTCACAATAAAAGCCTCACCTCACAGTAAAAGTCCTCAAGAGTTCAGTTGAGGTGCGACTGATGCTATAAAAAATATATATGTACACATTTTCATTTACTAATAAAAATAACAATATATAAATTGCTTTCCAGCCTGCCTTCATTAGATTTTATCTTGTCTATAAAGGTAAAGAACAAAAATTAAATTAAATTAATCTAAATTTAAATTTATTTATTTATTTAATTAAAATTAAAAATTAATCATTGCTGTCTTTTTTAATTTTATTTTTTTTTTAAATATCCCAATATCTTTGAAGCATTGCTCTGTACAGTTTATTTTATTAAATCGGGTAATTTAGTAAAGCAAATGAAACAATCACACACAAGAACATCTCTGAGGCACCCCATAGTTAAAGACTGCCTTCAGGTATTTAGTTAAAACACTTAAAAAAATAAATGGGTCAATATATAATTGAGGGACTTTTGAAGTCCATGGGATATATCTTGCATACATTTTTATTAAAAGTAAAAAACAATACTAATGTATTTATGTTTATTATGATCATGTCTTTACAAATTCCATAATTATTTATTATGGAAACAATCACTTATTAATAAAAAATGACTGGATATCACTAAAATGTCAACTAAATAACCGTCTGAATTTAATAACAACCACCTTGTAATTAGCTAAACAATAATAAAATGAGCTCATTCAAAAATTGTTTTGATTGTGTTCTTTTTATTAAGTTGAGATAATCATGATAGATATTTCTTTTTTGCCAATATATCAAATTTTATATGGAAAATAACTAATTTTATCTGTGTCTGAGAAATCACTTTCCACTAAGTTCCCCATTACAAAAACACCTCTCAAGGAAGTGAGTTAATTCCAGATCACATGACCTGCTCCACATGATGTCATTTCCTCCTGAAGAAAAGACTGGTAAGACTCCAAGGCTTTCTGAGTTATTTAATATAAAGTAGTGTGTGAGTCCAGTGTGGATTTATGGCATGTCAACAGGTTTACTACAATATCTTTAGAAATAACTTTTAATTTTACTCAATTGTAGATAGAATATTTAGAAGAATCTTTCTGTAAAAATACCATGTGGTGTTTGGTTATAGGCGGCCATGTTGATTTTAGGCCTGAAAACAGTGGAAATGTCAACTATGATACAGTGAAAGCTTACAAACATCTTTTATTTTGAACGGTGAATTGACATTTTTTTCGTAATCTGGTTGCGGAAGAAAATCGGATATGACGCAACCTCCCCGGTCTCGAACCATGCTTGAATGGAGGTGACCTTAGTTCCAGTGGAATTGTCAAAGTGAGGAGAGTCTCTGGTCAGTCTGAGCGCAGTCAAACCTCCCCGGTCCGGCTCGGTTCTAATGCTCGGTCCGTCCTGAGGCTCTCTGAGGTTCCGGAACACTGAGAGGAAGCAGAGATGGCGGAAGCTCATCAGACACGCGTGCAGGCGGCGGTGGAAGAAATGGTCCAAAGCCTGGAGAAGGAGCACATCCGCAAAATGCAGGTGGGTCACTCACTTGTCCACAGTATACACATGCACGAGTGGGATCTGTTCAGGTTCACGGGTGGATAATAACAAGGCGAAAACCAACCACTGCTCCCATCTGACCCTCTCAAAATCAGCTGATTTTTATCTGTATAATAACTTGAATATGTGTAATGCAGCCATGCAGCATTTTACCTCCATACTGTGAATATTTTTGAAATTAAAGGTCCTTACAGTACGCATGGTTCAGTCAAAATACTCTGCAAACTTGCTGTTTTTATGTAATTTGTCCAAATCATTATATAAAAATGTAAAAACCAATGTAATTTCTCCATTTCACTGCCACGTGCTGCTTTTGCAAGTGTTAAAATATGCCAAAATTTGAAGATAGTTTTAATTGCAGAGGGAATTCTGGCTAGAAGATGAGCCTGGTATCAAAATGTTTGTAAAAATGAGCTACTGGTTCATCTAATATTAAAGTTCAATATGTTTCATTGGTCTTCAGTTGCTCAAAGGGAAAATTCTATATATTCTAGACTCTGGGTTTATGAGCTGTAAGGTGTTATCATCAAAGTTGAAGCAAATAAAGGCTTGAAATATTGCAGTTTATGTGTAATGAGTTTAGAATATGTTCAGTTTTCACTTTGAGCAATGTTTGATGAAAGAAATGGAGCTTTTTACACCATATTCTAATTATATGAGATGCGCCTTTTGATCAAACACATCTAGGGTACCAAGGTTCTAGTACTCTACCTCACAGACACGAAGTATGGACAGTTAAGATTAAAGTTTATTTAGCACAAAGGAAATTCTTGTGGCAGGTACTCCTCAGGAAACATGAGAAAAAGCAGTGCCCATTCATTCATTCATTCATTCATTCATTCATTCATTCATTCAACCTTTATTTAAACTTGGACTACACTGAGGTCACACAATAATATTGATGAGAAAGAAAATAAATCACGTTATCATAAATAAATAAAAATTTTGGACAATATATGTATTAAAAGATAAAGTTAGTTCAATGAAATACAAATAAAAACATTAATTAGAGCATTTAATAACAAATGAATTATCCTAAGGATGAAAATGTGTCCAGCTTTAGAGTGTTCTGCAAATTATTCCAGATTGCAGGATACATATTGCTTAAAATAAGGAAGCTAAAATAAGACAAGAATAAAGTAAAACACAATACGGGCATGAGACACTAAAGTAATATCACGTGATAATGAAATGTTGCCAATAAAATCGAAATGTTAGCCACAGTAATTACATATTGCACATTCCATTGAGATTGAGATCCTGAACATGAAATTAAATATGACCTGATAATTACTGGGTTGAAATACTGCATGGTAATGATATTCAAAGCTGGTTAAAGAAAAAAAAAACGTGCTGAACAAAACCTCAGATTGTCTAAAATAGACTTTGAGAGCTCAAATATTTTTCTCAGCCCTGAAAATTTCATGTCAGAAGCAAAACAAATTACAAAGGGTCAAATTTCAACCCACCCCTGTTCACTTCAAGGACCCGTAACTCAGAAAATAATCAGAGCATTAAGGTATAATGTTGTATGTTTTCACTTAATGTACTAAATCTATTGTGTATTTTAAAGATCAGCTAAATTCTGAGGTTTATTTGTTGTTTTTTTATTATATGAAATAACAGTTTGTGTGCTCCTGCTGCAGGGTCGCATGTTCAAGTGCAGCGCCGACTGCTGCGAACGCTCCACAGACTCCATGTCTCAGGTGCATCAGTGCATCGAGAGGTGTCACACTCCTCTGGCCCAGGCTCAGGGTCTGGTCACGTCGGAGCTGGAGAAGTTTCAGGTGACAATCTTTCACTGTCCTCACTGTGCAAACATGAAATACCTGATTTACACAGCTTTGGAAACAAATATTAGACCAGCTGTCTTTACAAAGTCCAGACGACAGGCTTCAACATCGATCATTTTGTTTGAATTTTATCATAGCGGTTGAATAGTTTTAGCATCTATATGTATATGCAGTAAATTATGTCTAAAAATAATGAATGAATTACCTGAAGAATACAATGAACACGACAAAAAAATGCAGCTGATTCCATCATACTTTATGTCCTATTTGACATGCTTAAGCTTCATTGTATTCTCGGGGAATGTCAATCAAAAAATGCATTATGAGCTCTAGTATGTAAGCATCATTTCTAGGAGACAGGGTTATTAGGATTGAACGTCGGGGGATTATAAATGAAATTTTATGTCGATCTATCCAACAGTTGCTGAGATCTGTCCACCATCAGGCACACCACCAGCTACAAATCCAGTCAGTTGTAGCAGTTGACCCTTCTAGTGTTTAGTAAACTCATGCTGGGTAGAAAATTCAGCTGGTACTCGACAAATTCTGTGACGGAAAGCCCTGCAAGTACACTTTCATACACGACTGAGAACTAAACACGAAGGTCAACATGTCAGAAAAACTGCTTTATGATGCTGAGAAGATGTCTTGTGAGACTAAATTACCTAGCTGTGAGCACTAAATATCAAATCCCAACATGTTAATAGTACGTACAGAACATGCAGGCTGTGTTTGCTCACAGTCTGATTATTAGTATTTTTTTTGCATACTGTCCAGCCCTCTTGCTGCAGACACTTCTGTTTTCAGTCAATCTAAAGTCTCCTTTTCTTTGCCAGGACCGTTTGACCAGATGCACGATGCACTGCAACGACAAAGCGAAGGATCTTTTCGACTCCGGAGCCAAAGAACCGGCCGTTCGATCTCTGATGGAGCGCTGCGTGGGCAGCTGTGTGGACGATCACGTTAGCCTGATCCCCAGCATGACCCGGAGACTCAAAGAGAACCTGGACTCTATACAGCAGTGAGGAGCAGGACGGGCGGCTTGTCGTCCGTCTTTAACTTAGTCTGGGCTCATTAGACACAGTTACAGCAGAGCAGGGTTAGTCGACTGAGGAGTGGAGGGCAGGAAGAGGAGAAAAAGTGGGGAGAGCGAAGTTTAAAGAGCAGGACTCTGCCCCAAAACTGTGAGATTTGTTATTGAAGCTGTTGGTTTAGCCGTAAGATGGTGTCATGTTATTGTATGTGAAAAGGTATTAGCTCAGTAAATATATTCTGATATGCAGAGCGACATCCAGTCAACGCGATTCACATGAAGGTTTTTATATTCAAATCGCCTCAGTCGTATTAATCAGTGAAGTTCCTCACATCTCATCCCTCTTTTCTTTGTCATTTAACTGTAAGTTGTTCAGATGTGTTTACATCTGGATTAAAAGAATGGAAACTTGTTTTTGATTGCATTACTCCGGTAATAAACAGCTCTGTATGCAGATATGTGGACAAAGCAATGACAACGCTTTTGTAACACGTGTTTTAATGATGACAGGAATATTCTCAGTTCTGTACAAATAATGATACAAGAGAAGGCAACACTGTAAAGTGGCAGCCTGAGTAATGGTAGAAAATCATACAAGGAGCAGTCGACACACTGCAGACCTGATGAAAAATCCCAAAAACCAGACTTAATATACTGTCATGGCAGAAAACAAATTATTAATTATGCAGCCAGGAAGATGAACTGAAAATGAAGGACTCGATACGGAACAAGAGCAAGATGGAGAATAAGTCAGCAGATGGGAGAAAGTTGCTCCGCATGATAATGAAATCACCATAAAGAAATAAAGTGAGAAGTTAAGACAGCAGCTGAGCCTTTAAACTAGGAAATGAAAAAATGATCTCTAGATTCTTACTTTTGGTCCTTCATATAATTGCAGAATAACTTAAAAGTGTTTGAACACTTTGGTGGCCAGGATTGTTTATAGCAAATAAACTTCAGATTTTTATCAAGACATTATTGCAAAGACCAGAACAGACTCTGGAGAGGAGCCAAATGAAAACAAAAGCGGTGCTGCCTACGCTCTGATCTTTGAGCCATTCTGACAGAAGGATGTTGCACAACAGCTTTAAGTTTCTTGAATATGCAGAGAAAGATTTCTCCCTTTGCTTCTTAGGTAATTTAGTTTGAATCTGATATAAATTAAAATACTAAGCTGTCCAATAGGAAGTGGATAACTTTTGGAAATGGGTTGATTCCAAGACCAGCCACTTTGATTCCTCACAAACATCAGGCGTTCTGAACAGATGAGATCAAACAGGTTCTGTGGTGTTATGCAGGAATGGATTTTTCTCAATGACCATCAGATAAATGTGTATATATGCAATATATAAGTACTTAGTACACGATTAGTCATATCAATGAATGATATGAATCAAGTGTAACAGTTACAGAAACATTATCTGTGCAGCCATATTAAAGACCTACATTGGAGAAAGAGGAGGATCATTGTGATAGCACCACAACCCGAGTCAAAGGGCAGATTTATTGGCAGTGGAGAAATGCATTTCTTCTGTTGCAAAAATACATCCATACAAATACAAATGAAGTAAAAAAATAAATAATGGCCAAATAAAAACACCTTTAACTTTGAACTTAAGGACAGCTACAGCTGTACAGATGAGTCAGCAGTACAGGTCTGCTTTATAGCTGAAGAAACAGCAAGTTTACAAAATCGCCAAACAAATATTGACCAAATGAATTGTACTAAAGTATACAAATATAACGTAACTGCAATATTACAGGTGATTTGATGGGAGCAGGTAAATAAAGTCTGCCCTTGTGTGGATCCAGATTAACAGTGTCGCTGATAAATACTGCAGGAAGCCTCAGAAATCTGAAGCCTGTCAACGTTTCTGTGAGTCACAACAAAGACAATATGCTGCAAACACCAGAGAGCTGGTGTTCACAGAATACACAGTCACACGTTAACTATGCAAATGCAGCTGAAGCGAAAGAATCCTGCAGCCTGAAGTCTCACAATGCTGGTTCACTAAGATATACCATTTAAAGTTCACATCAAGTTTGACAAATTGGATGTTTGTGATGAATGTGAGGTTAACAGAAAAGCCTTAATGGGAGCTGGTCTGGTGTTGGTTATTACAGAGACGTGATCAAAGTAACACTGACCTGTAAAAGTTAAAGCGTGACTCATCACAGGCTGAAAATCCTGCTTTTACTGTATGTGTCAGTTAACCCGTCTCAATTCAACAGTGATGTCTGGTGGTGCGACTTTTTCATAGCAGCCGAGACGAGGAAAGTTGCGTAAAGTCACACCTGAGGACGGATGTTGGGTAAGCTTTTCTCCTCAGTCAAATATTGAGTTTCTGATGCCAAGAGCGGATCTGATCACCGTCAGCGTCATGGAGGTGACATTGGGTGTTTCCTCGCTTCCCTTTCATGTCTATTCCTTGTGTCTTCGTTCCTCCTGGTGAAGATATGAGAGGTAGGATCTCCCTGTTGCCTTAGGCTCCTCCAGACATCTCCTTTCCTGTACGTTTAACAGATTGGAAGATCCTCCGTGGTGGTCACAGGAGGAGAGAGGACATAAGGTGGTGTAATGAAAAGCACCCATGATCTGACGACTGCTCTGAAATGTGAGGAGACTCTCCAGTTTTGCTCTGTGGTGCTGTTCCCTCATGATGTTCCCGTATTCCACGATGATAAGTTGTCCAAATGAGTGGTTTCATTAAAAAAAAAAAAAAAAAACACTCAAAGGTTTCACAATCTCCAGCTCGTATCATCAGGTAGTCACTGTTTAAAGGTCTTAAGTTCAGAGTCGAGAGCAGATTTCCACTCTCTTGAAAGACCAGGAGGTTTTCCATCTTTAACAATGGTCCAGCATCTCAGTGCAGACAGAGCATGGTGATGATACAAGAGGAACAGAAGCTGCTCTGAGATCAGGAGATGGTCTGATACCTCCTATACTCTAAACCCCATATATACATACCCAACTCTGAATATGGCAAAATGCTGAATACACAGATACAAAACGTTTTCCCCAAACATCGCACTGAGTTATAGAGCATGCAGACGATATGTCCAATCTCGAAATGGTGTTAAATATGGTGGTGGATTGCACATACAAGCTTGTGTCAGTGTCTCAGCGTTACCAGAGGAATGGTAGCAGTTAACGGCTGGTGAACGGGCATCAAGACACGCTGCGAGCAGCAGTGCTTTCCTGTTCTGATGAATCTGGACGGTGGTCTGACTGGGGCGAAGTATACTGGAAGTTACAGCAAACGTAAAGGGGGAATGATAAGAGCCGACTGTCCAGGTTCATCACCACATACTCCTGAAGGGAGGAAGAGAGAGGAGGGATATGAAGCAAGTATACGACTGCACTTGATCAAGGGTAAAGGAGTGATAATGATGCACATCTGCAGGTAAACAGCGTTCACTGACCTGGTCTTTCTCAAGGGTGAGAAGCTGGTAACCTGTCGAGCGACTACAGACCAGTTTTCCTCGGTTATCAAAGGAGGCAAGACGCAACCTGGACAAATCAAAATGGTAAAAGACAAGTTAAAGCTTCCCAGGTCCAAAGCTGCTGATGAATGCAGACTGTTTTTTTTTTTACTTTTTATTTATTCCTCATAAGTACAACAGATGCAGATGTACAAAAATCACACCGCCACAGTTTACAACCCACTCAGTCCATATCATGTTAAAGTCAAGTCAAACATAAGTCAAGATCACATATTTTACACAGATACAAACAACAATCTTGAAATCTGACTTCTCTCTAATATTCACCAGCACGTGTAAGTAAGCAACCAAAAAGCAACATATGTAAATAAATGAAATACACTTAAAAAACAGAGATATTTAAAGCTCTGGTGTCGCTTGTGTTATCGGTTTCCATCTTCTCTCAAATTTTTATAGTTTCAATTGTAGTCTTGCTGTATTTTTATGCAGGGGTAGCCAACTCGCTGCCCGCGGGCGCCTGGTTGCCTGCAGAGACCATGTGGGTTGCCCGCCACACCTTCTAAAAATAACACTAGTAACCATGAAATTCCTTATAATAATTATAGTTGCTGTTCTTTTTAAAGCACAAATACTTACATTAATGCAGATTTTAAATTACAATATTTATTATAATTTAAAAAAAAAAAAAAAAAAAAGTCTTCGGTGTAAATGAACTTTGACCTTGTCCGAGTCAAACTTCACTGCGCATGTCAAACGACCACGTCATTCTGCTGAAGCGTCCGGGCACAGACGCTTTGGGAAGCTAAATGTGGTTTTTACCCCCAAAACATGACAGAGAAGCGAAAGAGAAAACACTATTTTCACGATGACTGGGAGGAAGAGTTCTTTTTCACAACAGTGAAAGATAAATGCATGTGTCCTATTTGCGGGGCGAGTATTGCGTCGGCAAAGCGACACAATGTGGAGAGACGCTACTTTAGCCGCTACAAAGCTTCCATGCTAACTAGCCATGCTAACTAGCCACCTGCTAGCGCACATAGACTGTATGCTCACTACGGACAGGAAAACCCGGGACTTAAAGGCAGCTTTGGCATCTGCTACGCGGCGAAGTTTCTTCATGGAGAAAAATGTACCATTAGAAAAGCTTATTTCAGTGTCGACTGACGGGGCTCCTCCATGACGGGTCGGCATGCAGGCTTCATTGTACGATGCAGAGGTGATCCAGACTTCCCAACATTCCTACATTACCACTGCAGCATTTACCAGCAGGACATATGTATGTGCAAAAGTGGCTGGATTTGATCATGTGATGACTCGTGTCGTGAAGATCATAAAGGTCTCCAAAGCCAAACAACCAGGACATTGAAGGTCCTGCTGGAGGAGCTGTCAGCTAAACATGGTGACCTGTTACTACACACAGAAACCCCAGGGATCAGCAGGAGACCAGTTTTGCAGCGTTTTTTGTCACTGTTGGCCGAAATTAAAGAGTTGATGCATGGATTCTTTCCCTTGCATTTTAACGGACATCACTGGGAACCTGAACCATCTGAACTGTGAGCTGCAAGGTAAAGGTAAGACATGATAAGCTCTGCAATGCCAGGCTTCCCACTAACACACATTTACAGACAAAGAAAGAGCTAATGTATGTTGTCATTCAAAACACCGTGCCATTACACAAAAATGTGAAAAATAATCTGTTGAAAACATGTAATGATTTGTTGTTATGATCTGTTAAAAATGTTGCAATGCTGGTAAAAAATGCTGGTGATTAGTACTAATGTGATAGGATTCATTTCAAAATGTGAGAGTTGATTTTTTTTTTCTTACATAACTGATAAATTGTACAAACATGGGACAGAGTTCATGAATTGTTCAAAAAATGTTACAAAGGTAGTGGTTTGCACAAATGAAGCATGATTTGATGACAGTTAATGATTTCCTAAAAATGTTAGAAGTGATAATTTGCACAGAATTTTAACTGGTGTGATTTTAAACAAAATACTGCAAATATGCTGATTCATACAAAACTGTCAAGAAAGATATTTACAAAAGTTTCAGAGATGGGATACCTCTGATTGTGTGTGTGTGTGTGTGTGTGTGTGTGTGTGTTTCCTACCGTCATTGTTGTGGAAATCGTTAATAATTACTGTAAGGAATAACTAACATAAATGTGATCAGACAGTCTATTTACGTATTATTTTCATTATTATTATTATTATTGTTTAAAGATGATGGCACAAGTTTGCTATTGAGGAAGTTTGTATCAAACAAGGTGCCCTTCGTACTACTCAGAACCCTTGAAGTTGCTCTCAGGTTCAAAAATGTTGGTGACCCCTGATCTAAAGCAAACAAACACATTTCCCAAAATGTCAAACTATGCCTTTAAACAAGCCTTAAACCCAATTTTCAACACATTATTACGATTTACAACAACCAAAAAGGCTCAGCTGCACAAATCAGCTGTGATGTGAAATATGTACCAAACCTTTTACAGTGTCACTTTTTTACTGTAACACTTTTATTTAAAAACAAACGGTGCCACTTTGGTCACATTACTATGGAGGGACTTTTCTGCAACCCACACATTAAACTGTAAGTCATCATGCTATGTACTGAGGAGTTTTCACACCAAATCAAATAAAATCAAGTTTATTTATACAGCATGTTTAAAGAGAAGTGCTGGGCATGATTTTAGAAGCAAACCAGAAAACAGGTTCAATTATAGATGATACTAAAAGAGCAATACAGGTTATTATAAATTAGTTACATTAAAAATATTTTTGTGATCCTGATTGTAAAGCAACTTTAACAAATACTTAATCATTTATCTGTCTGCTTCCAGATGAGCTTTTTTTAGATATGTGTTCCTTTGATTTTACATGTAATTATTATTCTGCAGTTCAACATGATCATTTCAGTTCCCTTATTTAACACTGCACCACTGACCTGTATGCCAGATGTCTCCTGGGTTGCAGACTCACAGCGCCCCCACATGGCTGACTCAAAGTATTCCTTTTAAAGACTATAAAACGGTTTGTGTAGGTCACCAGCAGGTCAAAACCAAAGTTAAAGCCTGTCCACCGCCAGCAGTACTGAGAAAAGGAGAATATCACAGTTTGTCTTCTGTAGAAATGATTCAAAACACATGAACTGTGTGGAAACAAAGAAGCAGCCGGGTCAACTCACGTCTCCATCTTTAGTCAGCTTCCTGCCACACCTCATACTGCTCACTTCAAACTCATCTTTGTTGGGCTCCTGAGGTCTAATGAGATTAAAGATGCCTTCATCATCACAATGAGCATTAAAATTATTCTAGTCCATATAATTTATCTGTTATGCCACACAGTATTTGAAATTCCACAGGCTCGTTACAATGGTTTAATCTTATATTCTCACCCATTATCATTGTCAAATTCTGTCCGCAGCATGGCAAACCACTGGTTTTTGTACACTGATGAAAGCCAATCTGTAATATAAAAAAAAATCAATGCTACAATATTAACAGTACATAGACACATGAAGGACATATTTCACTATAAATAAGAGGGACATAGATGTCAGACAGAAGCACGTTACCGGGTGGCAGAATGTTGTCTCTCTCTAGGATGCGTGCCGACGCGAGATCGTTGATGATGTACTGGAGACGCACAAACTTGAACACTGAACGAAAAGGTGCACCTTCCTCTGTTTTCAAGAAGGGCTCTTTCTCACACACATCTGCAAACAAGACAAAATAAACTGTACTGATCTCTCACCAGAGGAATTCACGTGTTACAAAAGCTACATAAAAATGGTACATATAAAAAAACATGACAAGAAATACAAAAAGTAAGTTCAAGATATAACTACATAAGCACTCAGAGCGCAGTACTCCGCCAAGGCTGCTCAGTCGTTGTATCATTTCCAACGGATAAGTCTCGATAAGTCCGCAGTGGTCGATTTGTAGTAGGACTGCAATCATGTGATCGTCAACAGGCAGCTGACATAGTGTTCGCTTGTTGTCATGGTTACAGTGACAACAAGTGAAGACTACACAGAATATATTCCCTTTGCGCCCCACAAGTTGTGTCTTTTTCCACAGTGTAAGCTGATCCGTTCCAACCCCACAGTGTTTGGAATAGCATGCCCATCTTCCAAGCATGATATCCCAATTTTCCTAACTGGAATTCTGAATGGATGGCTGGTTTTATTCCTTTGGGAATCAAGAGGAAGAAAGACCTGACTGGCTCTACAGGCAGCCAAAAAGGCACTGCAACTGGTCAAGGCTCACGCCTGTCCTACATTTCTGCCCTCCAACTGGAGGCATTGCACTATCAACGATACAGAAATCTTTAACAAATCCGTGGATCCTGCCAAAATCTAATCAGTTGGTCCTGGTGTCATTTCTGACCTTCCCTGAAAATTTCATCTAAATCCATTGCTTTGTTTTTGAGTAATGTTGCTAACAGTCAGACAGACAGACCGACCAACTAACGCTGATTGTCACATAAGCATGTCAGTGCAGACAGTGTCACATAATGTACAGCTTCTACAGATGGTTGTACATGATGGTTAAATGTTCTGAAATGGTAGGACATATGGTGTGTACAACTGTGCTTAAAAATGCTAACTTTAGAATAACAATAATACATTGTGTTACTGCACTAGAAAAGTTAAGAAGAGAACAGTGTTACTTTATGTTATTGCACTATTGTAAATAAAAGTTAAACTACCTGCTAAGCTAAAAGACAATAACAACGGAGGCAATGACAGCGTTAAATAATGTTCATTTAAGGTCAGTAATTTTATGTCTCATTTGTTGTTACTATTAAATTGCTGCATCTTTTGAGAGTGATGTTCTACAAAGCAAACTTAACAGGTTAGAAGGTATGATGGACGTAAAGTCAAAGTTTTCAGTGTCAAACATCTCCCTTTAACCAGGTTGTTTCCTGATGACTCTATGATTCTCCGCTGTAGTGCCACTGAACAAAACCATGCAATTACAGTACTGTGGAACTTACATGCATTCTGTTGGTGATACAGAAAATGTATAAATACATGTTTATGTTTTGTCCTGATTTGCTGTCAAATCCATTTTACACTACTGGTTCTGCAGCTAATAGAAGACAGATGAATATTCATTCAATAACATTAATTTCAGTTTAATTTAGTCAAAAACTGAAGTAGTATCCTTCACTATGGAACATTCAGATTAAATAGAATTCTTCAATCTTATGTTTAAATGGGAAAAAATCAAAATTGAACAGCTCTGTCTTGTTTATAAGTGCCTGCATTGATCAATAAAATAAGTAAACACATTGTTCACAATATTCTACCACATTCCTCTCATGCATCATTTGCAGTAGCAGCGTTCTGTACTGTAATATTTGTTTAAATATTCTTTATATGTCTCTGTTATAACAACATGTTACTCTGAATGAAGTAAGCAGCACGTGATCTGTCCAATTTGTGCCCAAGAAGCGTCACATGACGCATTCAACACCCCCTTTCATGTGAGTGCGCACAGAGTCTGAAAAAGAAAGCCTGGACTAACAAAGGGAGTTGATAACCGCTGTCGTGACACCCATTATCTCTGCCCGGGCTTGTAGGATTTGTCGAGTCGACTGACACAAAGAAGGCAAACTTGACTCGACAACTAAAGAAGACGCCGTTTCACAAGTTGTTGCTTTCAGTACCTGTCCTGCGCTTACAAAGCCAGGCGTCTGCGTCGGCCAGGAGCTGCTTGATGGGGCCATCCCATAACGGATTCAGCTGCAGAAACATCCACTGCAGAGAGACAAAAGTACAAAGAAGCTGATTAAACAGGGCTGATCGTGTAGTGATTGTATCTGAAAGGGATGCCGTATATGAATGTTTTCCTTCAACCTTTTTTAAAGCCGTGTATACATCCATCTCCACCTGCATTACAAACAGATCTGAGGACTGGATGAGCTGCTCCATCACCTCCACACTGTAAATGCAGAGCAGAAAGTCAAAATCAACACAGAATAATGAAAAGAAATTCAACAGGGAGCTTCTGGTATCCTGCAATACGAAGGTGCTCATGGGAAACGGCAATAGTAATAGTCCACAAAAGAGAAGGTCCAGGCACTCATCGTTTGCAAATATGAAGATTTTTAATGGAGGGCCAGGAACATTAAAAAGCACACCAACGCGTGTCGGCTTACGCCTTCATCAGGATGTGAATTCACATCCTGATGAAGGCGTAAGCCGACACGCGTTGGTGTGCTTTTTAATGTTCCTGGCCCTCCATTAAAAATCTTCATATTTGCAACACAGAATAATGTTAGAAAAATGTAAAAAAAAAACAAAAAACAAACAAACAAAAAAAACATGTTGAAATCACACAAACCCAATTTCTTTCATCAGGTCAACATTTTGGTGGGTCATCAGGTTGTTAAGAAGCCACTCAAGACACCTGCAGAAAGAGATGTACATACACTTACTAAGATGTAAAGACACTGTAGAAACAAATGCTGTAGCCTGCAGCACTGTATGGACAAATACTGCACAAACAGATACTGCAAAAACAATCAAAAAATAGAAAACTGACTTTTTCATGACTGAATCCAGGCCATAGATGCTAGCACAAGCATAGTAGCCGCACACAGTCTTCGCACTGATGTTTTCCTTCATAGTTTCACCACACTGCTGGATCAAGCCATCCTGCCAACATTAACAGACCAGAAGATTTAATTACATTTTGGATCATATGACTGCATATTTACAAAGTCAAACATGCTCATTTTTAGACAATGGCTGACTTCTCCGCATTTACCCACCAGCTGCAGCATACAGGCAGCAGCGAGAATACTGACGACTCTGCTGGGCTTGATCAGAACATCATCACGGTACAGAGATCCAAATACGACCTGCAGAGCTACAGGAACGCAGACCAGGAAAGAGCTTTCAGTAAAACAATATCATGACTAAAGCAACCCGGTTAACATCCATTTTACGGTGACTCACCTTCAGTGTCGATGTTTTGGTCTGGGATCTCCAAGTTAATTTCCATCATGTTGGACTCCTTCCAAGAGCCGCTGAACATGCTGGAGAAGTAGCCCGACTGCAAATTACAAGAAAAAGGGACCGTAAACAGAAGCAGAGGAATGTTAAATGACAACCCACATGAAAGACAAACATATTGTTGATTGTTTTTTAAGATGCTTTGTGTCTCTTTTACCTGACACAGGTACACTTTGTGGAGGTTCCACTCCTGTCCCAGAGCACAGATGCGAATGTCACTGTTTTCCCCATTTAGAAACAAAGTCTGATAAATGTATCTTGATGTACTTTTCAGTTTCTTCCTGCTCAAAACAAAAGAAGAAGAAAGTTCAACAAAATACTAAAGACTGAGAGATATTTGACACTGTATTGATTTTTTGGTCCTTTGACTGGACTTGCCTGCGAGGTGTATCTAGTATGGCGTCGTCCTCGTCTGCTTCACTGTCACAGTCACACTGAGCATTTCGTTTCCTCTTCTTACAGTCACAGCCATGTTTGCGGCTGGTACTTGTACCCTCTGCAGCCTCCTCTGGTCCCTGAGAGGGGGACTGGAACCTGCTGCCCAGGTTTCCCATCCTTATCTCTTCAAAGAAACACAAAACAAACAGGTCAGCTGCACCATGTCTTCACTTAGCACCACAGCTGTACGACTCAACATGCCTGGAACGTATTCTACATAAAACCTGTATAAAAACATCTACAAAAATCCTTTATTCCCACTGCAATAACCACCCTGAACAAAGTGAGATAAGACACTGAACACTGCATATATTTTTTTTATCAGCTGCTATCTCTTTTAACATTCCTTTTAGACATCTGTACTTTGTGAGCTTGTGTTTTAAGTGTGTTTTTATGTGTTGTATCTTTATTGTTGGAGCCTTGTCAAAGAACAGACAATAAAGTTTATCTATCTATCTATCTATCTATCTATCTATCTATCTATCTATCTATCTATCTATCTATCTATAATGCAACTACATCACCATATCCTCCATGTCTTCATCAAAAACACCATTATTTAACTACAATATTTACAAAAAAGACATATAGCATTAGCTCAAACTTATTAGTTAAGGAGAGGTTGTTATCACTGGTCGACTTAATTCTAATGAAGGTAAGTAGATTATTGTGTACTAGTATTATTTAGGCTGATGCTACAAAATAATAAGCACAAATCCTGGGAGAAGTTTAATTTGTTACACCTATCCACAGCAAAGTCAAGGGCTCCTCTCTGATCCCATGTTAGCCTGATCCACAGTTTGTTTACAGAAGAGGGGCTTGGCTAACTTACCTGATGATTAGTGCAGGGCAGGTGTAAGGTTAATGTCTGATAATCTCAGGTCAGACGGACGTTGACGAGCCAGTCCGAGGGGAGCTAACCTCAGAGCTAGCTTAGCTGCCAAAATAGCAAACAAAAGCACGTCTGAGAGGAGCAACAGCGTTTCTTCTGACTGGCTGCTGCTCCAAACGAGCTTCCAGAGCGCAAAACTCCCTCTGGTTCCAGTTACATTGTTCTTAAAAAGAATCAGTAAATATGGACCCAGAGGCAAGAGATGATGTGTAACTACCCTGAAAATCTGAGGCTGCTTTTGTTTTTCTTCTTCTCTCGGTGCTTCACAGCAGCATTTGAACGTCACACATGCGGCGGCTGCGCTCACCGGCGCCCCCTAGAGCCAGAGTGATGACAACACACCACCAGTCAAACAGTATACAACACGTGAGTGCTATATCACTTTGTTATTAAATGTGTTTATATATTCCTTTGTAGCTAGTTAATATCTATATATCTATGTATATATTATGTTCAATTTCAGATTCAGATTCAGAAAATTTTATTTGTCCCCAGGGGGCAATTAAAAAGGCACGTAGAGCAGGCAGTGCAACAGTGACATAATAAAGAAATAGGGATAAACATATATACAAATGTAGAACAAGTAATATAAGAATAAAAATAAAATGAAAAGAAGAAAAAAAAGACAAAAGACAAAAAACACAACTTAGTAAAATACTAGTCCAAACATTATTACTAGTGCAAATATTATTACTACTATTGTTTTCCCTGTTCTTCTTTCTATAGTGTTTTTTTTAAAATATTGTTATTCTCTTTCCATATTCCTAGGTTGACACCAACAGCCAAAACCGAAATCCTTGTATGTTTTGTACGTACTTGACCACTGAAGCTTATTCTCATTCTGATTCTGAAATTACTGTATCACCTCTCAATACTTGCTTTATCTCTACGTTGAACAGTAGGGTATTTGGTCTTTCCTTCAAATTAAAAAACAGAATTTTGGATTTACTATGTTAATAATACAGATTCCACAGTAGGCACTCAATGCAATAAAAATCAGTGCCGACATTCAAATGTTTTTCTTTTTCTTTGAGTGTTACTCGTATGCCAAGTTTCTGAAGATGAGGATTCATGATTCATCAGCCAGTATTTTGGGAAAATCCACAGGAACTCACAGTGCCGTCTATAAATATCATCTACCCAACAACTGTTGCACTCGTGTTCTACATATCAATATATTGCATATACACATAAATCACATATATCATCCACACCTACCTCTGTGCTTTACTGTCAGGACTATGTATTCACTTTTTTTCCCTGAATGTTGCTGATAGACACTGACGTTATGCAGCGTTCTTCACACTGTGTGAGTTGACACAAATACTTAAATTTCAAAAATTTTATTGAGCCTTATTCACACTGATTAGTGGTGCGACCGTGTTTTGACTGATTTTTAGTTGATCACTGAGCTTTATTTTAAATACAGTCTTGAGAAACTATTTGTTTGTGACTGTTCGTAAGAAAAAATGCTCTACTTGGCAACTTATAAATAATGCAGTTTTTAAGAGGCAATTTGAAATCATTTGACATTTAATTGATCTTGCACTGGGATATAGTCACTTCTGTTCTATACTGTACTGTATGTCTAATATTGTTCATTTTAATGTTGCTTTCTGCACCCATTATTTTAGATCTTTCACAAGCCTTTAAACAGATACTAATTAACCAATGAAGCTAAACATTAAAGCAAGATGACTTGTCCTAAACAATTAAACAACAGCTGAACCCTATCGATTGGTCTGTCTGTATTCTAAAAGGAGTCCAAAGGGCACAACCAAATTGTGTTGACTCTGAATGCAGGCTTTAAAAAAAAAAAAATCCGATGGAACAGTGGAAATCAATACCCACAACAGAAAAGGCAGTGCCATGAGTTTTATGTAATCATAAAATTTACAAAGAGCCAAACATGCTGAATATCACGTCCAAGTATTTGCACTTTGCTCGTTGAATTCACAAGGAGAGAAACAAAATTTTAAAAATGCATTTTACTGCACACTTATAGCATGTTTAGAACATATCTAGCGTACATGAAGCACAGTGACTTTTCTTTGTCATGTGTGCAATGAACAGAAACTAGTAACAAAATATATTAATGTTAGAACCAAATATGAAACAAAAAAAGAATTTGGAAGCATGTTTAAAGTAAAAAAAAAAATCAGAATTACGACTTAAATGTCTTACATTTAAATTAGATCTGCAGATATCAAGCTTTACCTTTATCCAAAATAAATAACAAGATGAAAAAAGACACAAAAAGCCTCCCTGTGATATTAAAAAGCCTCATTATAGTCCCCTGGCTGTCTGAGTGAGACAGAATCACTGCATCCAAACCTACTGGTTCACTGAAGCCTCTCATGTTTCTCCATTTTAGACCACTTCAAAACCTCTCACACCTCATTCCCACTCACACACAACTCCAAATAACAAACCCAGGTGGACCAAGACCTCACTGAGTGGAGACTAACCTAAATCCTGAGTCAGATAAAGTGTTTAGTCTACAATCATTGGCAATGGTCAAAACATATACCCCGTTTCTATAGACAACAAAAAGAAGTGGTCACCATTGAACCCTTAAAGAAATAATCAGACCTGTAAGAGGGGGTATTCCTTGACAACAAAAGATGTTTTTAGTAAAGATAAATATAACTATAAATGTTGTGGTTCTAAAGGCAGTTCTATCTATAAAACTGGTTTTGATTTGTGAATTATTTCACTCATAAACTGACCTAATCTATTCTCAGTTCAAGGAGGCATTAAACAAGGTTAGCCTTCACATAACCGTGTGTCTTTTAGAGAACTACCTACTGCTTAAACACCTGAGATTTAAAAACCCCACAGCTTTTTTCCTTCTTCAAAGTCTCTTCATCAATAAACAAAATGCTCCCGAACAGATGAGAATATACAGCTGCCCTCCAGTGGTGTCCTGAGGTACTATAGTCAAGAGAAAAGCTTAAAATAATGGGAAAAAACACACAGTTTCACCAGCAGGAGTTAGTGTTGACTGCCTTTGTTATGCTATCATTATATAATATCACAGAACAATCTCTTTAGATATGTTTGATTTGTGTGCTTCATGTTTTTCCACTGTGTGTATATTTGGTCACAGACCTTTGGTAGTGTTATGGTTTGTGTTTGTGGTGTGTCTTTCTGGCCTAGAATTTGGCCTACTCTTCAGTAAACACAACACACCTACACCCTTGTATCTCTGTGTTAACTGTGATCACTGACATGCAAGTCAGAAAACTTGTTATCATTGAAAGTAAATTTAGTACACCTGTGATTTTCAACCAGTCCACCCTCAGTTTCAGAAATATTGTAATAAAATGATCTATAAACAAAAGAACTGTTTCAGTTTTGGATCTACGGACGGAGTCTATCTGCATATCCGCATCATAGAAAAGGAAAAGAATTGCTAGAGGAATTGAAAAAAAAATCTGACTTTACAATGATCTAAAAAGGATGGAGGAGGATACGACCAAGTATGAATCTGCAATCAGGAGGTAAAGAAAGAGCCATAGTACCACTAATCAGAGCTGCAGTAGTTGCCCTCCTAAAGCAGGGGTGTCAAACATGTGGCCCGCGGGCCAAAACCGGCCCTCCAGAGGGTCCAATCCGGCCCACAGGACGACTTTGTAAAATGTAAAAATCACAGAGAAGACATTAACTACAGATTGTAAATTTATAAAACTGTAAATTTAAAATAATTTCTAGACCACGAAAAGTTGTTTTGATTGAGAAGTAAAATAGATTGTTCATTGTTCATTTTGTGTCTCATTTTTATAATATTTTGTCTTGTTTTTGTTGTTTTCTGTCTTTTTTTGTCTAACTTTGTCGATTGTCTCATGTTTTTGTCATTTTGTTCCTCATTTTTTGTCTTTTTGCCTCGCTTGCGTCGTTTATGTTTTTCTGTTGTTTTGTTTCTCGCTTTTGGCATTTTTTGTCTCATTTTTGTCATTTGTCCACTTTTTTGTCTAATTTTTGTCTCTGTTTTGTTTAGTGTCGTTTGTCTCATTTTTTGTCATTTGGGTTCTCGCTTTTGTCATTTTCTGTCTCATTTTGTAATATTTTATCTTGTTGTTTTTTGGGTCTTTTTTGTCTGATGTTTGTCATTTGTCTCATGTTCGAAGAATAGTTTTAAATGTGTTTTTATTTATTTATTTATTTATTTTTTCTTAAATGTGTTTTTGATTTATACAGTGGTGGACAAAAGTTTCCAGACACCCCTAAAAGTTTACACAATTTCAAATATTATCACAAAATATTTCTGGAAAAATCTTTTTTGTGTTTCAAAAGGTGTGGCTACATTAGACAGACACAAACAAATACAATTTATATTTTTTTGTTTATTATTTACAAGAAAACTTACAAAACTAAATTCTATCAAAATGACCCAATTCTCAAAATTTCTTATTTTTATGGAACCAATCAATTTTAAGTTTTTAATGGCTTCTTTAGGATTTGTTTAGTATTATGGCTGTGAATGTACTAAAAGAAATTGCACTTGAAGACCTAAGAGTGATTCTTAGTGCAATATTTCACAAATGTATGGGATGTCTCAAAGCTTTTTTCCACACCTGCATATAAACTGTTGCAACATTGCAAGTTTTATCCACTTTAGAGACACATACATTTAAATTTATACATTTCTCCGCTTTTGAACACAATCCTGTTTAATCTGTATATATTAATTAATTTTCATATTCACTTATTTTTTTCAGTAAATTATTTGTTTGCTTTTACGTAAATATTTCTCATTCAGATGACAGACCTTCCATTGAGGCTTCAGACCGGATGTGACGCATTAGAAGCCGCCCTCTGGTGGGCGGGTTATAGGAGGAATCAGCCAATAGGAGTCGAGAACCTGTTTCACAACATTCCCGGACCTCCCAGACCTTCCTCCTCCTCCTCCTACTGTCTGTCCCTCAGGCTCCTGTGTGTGACACGTAAACTTTGTCCGGTCCAGACGTACCCACGCAGGACACCTCCACCTGGGGCAGGGAGAGCAGAGAGACCCCCTGTCCCGACCTACAGTCCGGCATTTAGTAAAAAATGGAGGCGAGAGACGCTACTGCAGGTGAGCTTATTGTCAGCAGAGACGTTGTGTTGTCGTTGTCTTGTGTAATAACCGGTTGGACCAACGTTTATCACTGAATAAACTGTTTTCTAAACCACAGGCGTGTCCTAATAAGAGGTGGACGTGCTCTAAAGCATGCAGGAATTTATAAACAAAGCACAGTAAGTTGGTTCACATCCATTTTTTTTTAATTCACAAACTCGACTCTGTTCCCTGTTTAGGTGCTCTTGTGAGCAGTGATGGAGAAGAGCAAGCTGCAAAGAAGGATGCACCTACTACAACTGAAAAAACACCCACCAAAAGCAAGATGGAGCAGATCTTTGGTTTCAAGAAGGAGGACCTGACCTCCTGGCAGAACCTGGTGACCCTCCTGAACCGGCCCACTGACCCTGCATCTCTGGGCATCTTCCGCTGCTTGTTTGGTAAATTAATAGTCATTTTGCTCATTCTGGCTATTGAAAGCAGTACCTTGGCTCATGGTGTGTCTTTTAAACAGGTTTGCTGATGGCTATCGACATCACACAGGAACGTGGGCTCAGTCACCTGGATTATAAGTACCTGGACGGGGCTCCTGTGTGTCGATTCCCCCTCTTCAATTTCTTACAGCCGCTGCCGATGGACTGGATGTACCTGGTGTACGCTGTGATGTTCCTCGGTGGGTCACACTGCTCATTTCATGGTAGAGATTCACACCTATGGCAGGTTATTTTAACATTTAGTAGATAGACTGAACTGTAAATGTCCTGCAGATATCAACAATCCAGCTCTTCCCAGTCAAATAGAACACTTCAGGTTTCCACACTGTCTTGTTTCCTTGGACAAATTACCTCACTTTTACCATTCATGTGCTCATGGTTTCTCAGATGTCTACTTTTATGAGAACTACTAACTGTAAATGTAAATATCCTCAATTCACCCTCTGGAATTCCTGCAACTGAACTAGAATTAATTCCAGTTTCAGATATTTACAGTTTAGTTCTGAGTAGTTCAAGAAATCTTTCATTTGACTCAACACAGCATATCTATTTTGTTCTTTTTGGAAATCACATGACGCTTTATTTATCTAGTAATTTAAATACAGAAATCCCCTCACTGTTTACAGAGGTTTGATGAACAAAGAGACCCCCACCTCTTTTTGAGCGGATGCAGGTATTTTATGGGGCATCCTCTACCAGGGGGCTTGACTGTAGTAAATGTGGAAGCACTTATGTCTGTTCTGCTATTTATGTTTTGCCCCCAAGCTAATTAATGGCTGCAAGAGTCTCACTGAGGTTTTGACATGTAATGCAAATGTAGCGCTCACTGTAGCTTTGAACGCAAACAGACAGAAGAACAAAATAACAATGAACCTCAGGAAATCAATACTGATTAAAAAATCATTAGGAAGTTAGTACTTACCTAAATGGACACACCAGCCTGAGTACAAAACTACTTATATGTACTTCCAGGGTTGATATTCAAAGCTACTTGTTTCCTAATAATAAAACTGTCCGAGTTGTACACAATACTATGTGGTAAATAAGTGATCGTACATATTTGTCCCATACAACATATAACTTTTTTATATCATTAAAACAATGTGCTTGCCATGCAAAAGTCTGTCTTGTCAGAACAAACATTATATGTTCATGTCCATGTTCTTTATGAATTTGTAGAGTATATCATTTTGAAGGAGTTAAGCCTCCATAAATCTCCATTCTAGTCTTATGTTAGGTTACTTTTTTTTTTTTTTTTTTTTTAGTAATGTATTGTATTTAGATCTTATTGCTTGTCTACTGGGCACTGCATGTCTTATTTTATGCCATTTTGGTGTTTTTTGAGCAATATCTGGCAAAAGAATTTCTTTTGGGATTAATAAGGTTTTATCTAATTTCCTATCAAAATATTTAAATTATTCCAGTAAACTTGTCAATCTTATTTCTCCATTTCAAAGCACTTTGAGTAAATGTCATTGTTTTAAATGTGCCATATAAATAATAGTGATTTGACTTGACCTTTTATTGATTCTTATTTTGTGGCAAGACAATTCACAATAATATCCTTTTGCTTATGTTTTTAAAATCTATTGATTTTCCCCACATTAAAATCGCAAGTTTTTGTATCGCTCCTCCAAAACTAGCTGTGAAACTCAAAAAAAATGCTACACCATCACAATCCTTTTACTTACATCCTCTTTGTCTGGTAAATACTCACATCTGTCAAGCTCTCCAATTCAAGCCACAGTTAGAAAAGCAGCTTTTCCATTCAAAATGTCCCAGTATGGAACAGATCATGGACTACAGATATTTATGTGTAAAAGACAAAGAGTGTTTTTCAGTAATAGAGGCTCTTCTTATCATTAACTTATTTGTGTTCCTAATTGAAGGCGCCTTGGGCATCATGCTCGGCTGTTTCTACCGTCTCTCCTGCCTCATGTTCATCTCAACCTACTGGTACATCTTCTTCCTGGACAAAACTGCCTGGAACAATCACTCGTACCTGTATGGCCTCATTGGGTTTCAGCTCACGCTCATGGACGGCAACAGATACTGGTGAGGCGGTGTTTACTGCTGCAGCAGTGTGTGTGTGGGCTTGTTAATTTAGGTCATTTATACCTGTGTATTTGTGTGGTTGCAGGTCTGTCGATGGATTGCGGAGACCTTCTATAAGGAATGCACATGTGCCTCTGTGGAACTACACATTGCTGAGGACACAGGTTTGCACAGTTTTGGTTTTTGGTCAGATATATCCATCCATCCATCTTCTATACACCGCTTAATCCTCATTGGGGTCGCAGGGGGCTGGAGTCTATCCCAGCTGACTTGGTTGCCAGTCTATCGCAGGGCTAACCATAGAGACAAACAATCACACTTACATTCACACCTACAGACAAGTTAGACTCACCAGTTAACCTCAGCATATTTTTGGACTGTGGGTGTAAGCTGGAGAACCTGTAGAAAACCCACACACGCACAGGGAGAACATGCAAACTCCATGCAGAAAGATCCCAGGAAGGCCGGGACGTGAACTGGGGATCTTCTAGCTTTAAGGAAAAATTGCTAATCACCGAGGAACTGTGCAACCCAGTTAAATATATAATATACTTTAGAATTTTGAATTAATTGTGCTGGACTGTGTGTGGAATTGGTGCTAGACTTCAGGAGGAAGAAGGACCCTCCCCCTCTTCTCATCAGAGGGGACACTGTGGAGAGGGTCAGTGACTTTAAATTCCTGGGAAGATACATTTTTCAGGACCTTACGTGGGGCACTAACACCAATGCCCTTGTGAAAAAGGCACAGCAGCGTCTGTACTTTTTAAGGTCATTGAGGAAGGTCAACCTGTCCCAGGAACTGCTGTTGTCCTTCTACAGATGTCCTGTAGAAAGCATCCTCACCAACAACATCTTAGTGTGGTACAGGAGCAGCTCTCAAGCTGAAAAGAAGGCTCTGCAAAGAGTCAGGAAGTCAGCACAGAGCATCATAGGAGCACAGCTGTCCTCTCTGTCAGACATCTATAACACCAGATGTCTGCGCAAGGCCAGAAGCATCATCTCTGACAGTTCACACCCAGGCCTGTTCTCACTGCTGCCCTCAGGGAAATGATAGAGATCCATCCAGGCCCGCACCTCCAGATTCAGCACCACGTTTTACCCAAGTACAATACAAGTACTGAACTCATTATAGCTGTTTTTAAATTTTTTTTTCAATTGTCAACAGTGCAATACACACCACAAGAGCTGTCATTAGTTTTGTTATACATTGTGTGTTTATAATGACAATTTAAGCATTCTATTCTGTTCTGTTCTGTTCTGTTCTGTTCTGTTCTGTTCTGTTCTGTTCTGTTCTGTTCTGTTCTGTTCTATTCTATTCTATTCTGTTAACTCTAGTAGTATTGATGAACATGCTGTGGGAGCAGGTGACCTAATGGTGTCTGTTTGTTCCTCAAAGATCTTTATAGTTTACTTCATCGCTGGGATCAAGAAGCTGGATGCTGATTGGGTGGAGGGTTACTCGATGTCATATCTGGCACACCACTGGCTCTTTGATCCCTTCAAGTAAGTATTATTTATCAGCTTTTAATCCCTGACTGTGAGTTCTTTCTCTGATCAATCTGTACCTTCTTTTTCTAGAACGATTCTTCCGGTGGAGCTAGTTAGTCTGCTGGTGGTGCACGGAGGCGGTCTCATGCTGGATCTGAGCGCCGGCTATCTGCTGTTTTTTGATGCAACGCGGCCTTATGCCTTTTTCTTTGTGTCCTACTTCCACTGTATGAACTCTCAGCTCTTCAGTATCGGTGAGTCTTCAGCCTCGCTTCATTAAAACATCCTCCTTGTTGCCAGGAATACTTTTCATTCTGCCTTTAATTCCTGTGTTTAAATTAATTTTATTGAATGTTCACCCTCCTCAGGGATGTTCTCCTACACGATGTTGGCCACCAGCCCTCTCTTCTGCTACACCGACTGGCCGAGAAGATTCTTCAGCCATTTCCCATCCTTCCTGAAGTCAGTCCTGCCTTTCACGTCACCGGAGTCTCAGACCAGCACCTCCTGTGTTTATCCTGAGGGCCAAAGCACCAGCAGTGAGCGGCAGGAGACCCCAGCTGTTGCCAGAGTTTCTAAACTGAGATTTAAGCACAAGCTTGGAGCCTTTTTTACTATTCTCTACATAGCTGAGCAGTTCTTCATGCCCTATTCCCACTTTATCACACAGGTACAGTATGTCCTCCTCATAGTTTCAGTATAAAAAGCTTCTACACATGACTGCAATAAAAACAGTTTGTCAGTAGTTGCACACATTTCTTTCACTACTTCACTGAATTGAATGTTTTGTTCAAAAGGATTGTGAGGAAAAAATCTTTTAAGCCTTCTCTGAGTCACCCTTTGAGAGTCACAGTTGCTCAATCGGAGTCATGTGTCCACAGCAAACAGCAGCTCAGACCAGACTGGTTACTCCATCATTCAGTCGCTGATAACCTCTTGACTAATTGTAATTTTAAAGTGGGAAAATGTGATGTTTTGAAGCATTAAAATGTCTTGGTATTTTCTTTTTGTCCAGGGTTACAACAACTGGACAAACGGCCTGTACGGCTACTCGTGGGACATGATGGTTCACTCTCGCAGCCACCAGCATGTGAAGATCACCTACAAAGATGGAATAACTGGAGAAATTGGATATCTGAACCCAGGGGTGAGTTACATGGAGTATGTGAGCAATGCATTAGAGAAATTTGTGATAATTTTTTTAAAGAGAAAATCTTAGTAGAACATGCTAACTGGTAAAATGACTCAGTGATCACCTTTGTTTCTCGAGACAAACAGTCACTGACAACACAGATATTATTCAGGTGAAACTACTTATCAAACTATCAGGTATCCAAAAAATATGTAATGAACAACCGTACTATTGTAAAAGGATAAAATTGTTCTGCATTTCTCACATGGTCTAGCATTTCCATTGACTGAGTGAATATGTTCAAAAATAAAATGCTGATTTGTAACTTGTAGCTACGCTGGAAGAATTCCTGCTTTGGCTAACTAGCTGTAAGTGATTTTCCACTGCTTTTAAGGTTTATTACAAATATATGCAACCTGGGCATTACCTGTCCACTGTGTGTAAAAGCAATAAAAACAGACAAAAGTTTTCATAAAATGCATAGATTGCCATAAAATAAAATTCAATAAAATTGCTCAAACTAAAATACTCTTGTATACAATATGCAGTAAATATTTAACAATGTGGAAACTAAGCAATGAACTGCTGTGGACAGGGTCAGCAACAAAATGTATTTTTGTCAAAAAAAATCCCAGCTGAATTGTATGCTATATTTACAGTATTTTCAACGGTTCACTTTGACGTCAGACAGCGTTTTCTGATCACAAGCCATTATAATGCTCCTTTTAAAGCCACCACACTTAACTGAAAGAAACAGCAATTAAACCCATAAACCGCGGAGTGACTTTGGTGTTTTAACAGATAAGATTGGACCTGCGTTAAATCATCAAATACATACAATAATACTAACCATTCAAGGCAGCAGTAGACCTGGTACTCAGGGTCTGGTGGCTTTTAAGTGAACAGAAATAGATTTTAATAGCTCTAGTTCAGAAACAAGATGTCTGACAGCAACGTAAAGTGGTAAAAATATTATATTTATATAATTATAGTGAACACTTAGACTGATATTACATTTTTTTGCTGGGTCTTTTTATAAATGTCTTAATTCCATTTTGTTGCCAAGTGTGTTCAGAGCAGTTCACTGCTTATCTTTTGTGCCTGTTCTTTTGTCTGCTTCTCAAAATGGGCGGTGCATCGACTGTTATCTACTCTTAGTAATACATAACGCATAATGACTCCATATAACCCCACTTGAAAGAAAATGAATTCTCCGTTTACACCGTGTGGCCTAACAATATATATTTGATTTACACTGTATGTCTGACATGTATTCAACATAAGTAGTTTTGGTTTAGATGCATTTCATAGAAAAAATGCTGCCTTTGTCTGATTAAAACATCCGCAATGCAATCTGGCAAAAAAGTTTTAGATGACTTAGTGATTGGATTATTACGTCTGAGTTATTTATTACAATACTTGACCTTTTTTCAGATTGAAATCTTTTCTTAACTGTAGCTCAGCTGATTTATAAATTAATCAACAACCCTGTCTGTGTACTGCAGGTGTTCACACAGAGCAAACGCTGGAAAGACCACGGAGACATGCTGAAGCAGTACGCTACATGCCTCCATCAGTTCCTGCCACGTTACAACATCTCTGATCCAGAAATCTACTTTGACATCTGGGTGTCCATCAATGAACGCTTCCAGCAGAGGTACCAGAGTCTTTTGTTAAAGTTGTTCTCTTCTAAAAATCATAATAAAGTAATAGTAAGATCGTGAGTCCTACATTTGCTCTTCTCTCAGGATCTTTGACCCTCGTGTGGACATTGTGAAGGCTGAATGGTCACCGTTCAAACCAAATCCTTGGCTGATGCCTCTCCTGGTCGATCTCTCGCCCTGGAGGACAAAGTTCCAGGAGATTGAGGGCAGTTTGGACAATCAGACTGAGATTGTCTTTATTGCTGATTTCCCAGGTAATAAATCTTTCCTTGTTTTCCTTTTCTTTAACTCAATCAGTCAGTCAATCAAAGTTTATTTCTATAGCCCTTTACAACAGCTTAAAGGGTGACCAAAGTGCTTCACAGTGAAAAACAAGAGAATAACTTAAAACACCACAGTAACTTAAAACAGGACAAACAATCACACTCGTACTCACATCTGTGGGCAACTTTAGAATAATCAATTAACCTCAGCACATTTTGGAGTATAAGTTATGTAGTTTGTGACATTTTTATCCTTATTAATTTTTGGTGTATGAGCTGCATTTGTGCTAACTGACGTTATGTCACCCTTTAGGTCTCCACTTGGAGAACTTTGTGAGTGAAGATCTGGGAAACACCAGCATCCACGTTCTCCAGGGCCAAGTGAGCGTTGAGATAGTGGAGGAGAAAAAGAACCACACTCTGCAGCCTGGCGAGCAGATACAGGTAAAGCAACACGCTGTGGTCATCGCTGCTAATGTTTGTTTTAGACTGCAGTATTTACCTTGATGTGACTGTGTGTAGGTACCTGCTGGGGCTTATCATAAGGTCTACACGGTGTCCGAGGGTCCCTCCTGCTACATGTACATCTATGTGAACACCACTGAGGCGGCGCTGCAGGAGAACTTCACCAAACTGTTTGAGCTCCAGGAGCGAGTTCGCAATGGAACAGGTGAAAACGTGTGCATGTTTGCAGGCAGTTTACATCATTACAAGGGTACTTCAAAAAGTCGTGGGCCTCACCTGTAAACAAAGGGCGTAACTCCCATTATAAAGCCTTATGTTACTGTCCACAAAAACTTAAATGTTTGAAGCAATCAAAGGAAAAAAGGAGCTTTTCCACAGCACAGGTGGAAAAGCAGCCAAATGTGGCTTTGAACTGTTGCAACATGGACCTTATTCACCCAGCCTTCACCGTCTGACTATCTGTTTCCCAAACTGAAATCCTACCCGTGTGGTTGAAGCCATTTTCAGATTGATGATGAAGTCATGCATGCTTTTTAAGAGTATCGGGAGGCTCAAGATGTGACCTTCTTCGTGAAGGGACAGCAAAGATTGAAGTGCACTGAAGGAGACGATGTTAAAATAATACAAAAACAGTTTTTCTCATGACGTTTTCTGGCGAGGCTGAGAACTGTTTGAAGGACCCTCATATGTCAAAGCAAAGACATTTTTAAGCATTCTAAGTTGTTAATGATGCTTTCAAAAGTAATGTTTTTTTTTTTTTTTTTTTAAATCAATTAGCCTTCTTAAACAAGTACCAGTTGTCCAGTGATACTTTTCTAGTTTTTCAAGGTACTTGACAGGTAGGTTTTCCAAACCACCTTTTCATGAAATGGGTCAATATATGATTATGGGGCTTTTTGTAACATAGTTGCCATTTTTGCTGTTTTCAGGCCTAAAATCAACATAGCTGCCTATAAATAAACACCACATGGCATTTTTAGACAAAGATTCTTGTAAAATATTATATATACAATTGAGTAAAATTGAAAGTTTTTCATAAATATATTGTTGTAAACCTGTTGACATGTGATCCATCCACACTTGACTCACACACTACTTTTAAGTTTATTGTTTAGCTAATTAGAAGGTGGTTGCTATTAAATTGGGATGGTTATTTAGTTGACATTTTAGTAATATCCAGTCATTTTTTATTAATAAGTGATTGTTTCCATAATAAATAATTATGTAGTTTGTAAAGACATGATCATAATGAACATAAAAAACATTAGTTTTTTTTTTTTTTTTTTTACATTAAATAAGAATATATGCAAGATATATCCCATGGACTTCAATCCTTCAATTATATATTGACCCAAATACAAGACTGACTTCATTATGTTGAGATCAGAGCTCTGTGGGACCTCTAATTCTTCATGCTGTTAAACATAGTTCTAGTTTTTGAGTGTTTTGGCTCATGGTGTGATGCTTTCTTGATGGTATTCCATGACGGATTAAAACATCTAAAGCGTCTTTGCACAGTACTGGATGTCCGTGTCCCATTGTGCTAACTTTGCTCAAAAGCTGAAAAACTGTCCTCAGACGTTGACTCGTCTCTCTCGCCCCACAGAAACTGAGCCTCTCCCTCCTGAGCTGCAGCCTCTGATAGCTGCAGAGGACGGAGAGGCGGAGGTCAACGCCACCGACCCGATTGTGCGTCTGTTCCTGAAGAGGCAGCGCCGCATGAAGGAGGTGAAGAAACGCAGGGAGGCTGGCGTGCTGGAGCGGTTTGAACGATTTGCTGTGAAGAAGTATTATACGATACGGAGAGGGTGAGTGTTTGACCCTCTAACAGCACAATAACGTGCCAGAAAGTGCATGATGAAGAAAATAGCACACCTTTTGCTGCAGATACCTTCTCGTGTCACCCCTTCATTCTATTTCCAACAGTTATCCACAATTATTTTATCTTTTATTTCTTACTGTCTGCCAGACCTCTTGATTCAAACACTTTTTGTTCTTTGTTGTATTACTCTGTTTCTGATTAGCAACAATACGCAAATTTACCACTATTCACCCTTGTATTTATATGTGGCCCTCCCTACTCTCTGACCATCCCTATAAAATGTGTCCTCTGCAAATGTTCTGGGTCGGCTTACCTTCACAGGCTCATGCTCCGTGTTGGTAAGAATACTAGTAAACACCCAACTACAGCAAACTTCGAAGGACTAAGAGTGAAACAACCAGAAACTAAATGCTTCTGTGAACTTACTGCATCTCATTAACTCTGTTTTTTTGTCCTTTAGCTTCTTGATGACAGCCATTGCGATGAGAAACCTGGCGGTGGGTCTCCCTCCGCTGGAGCAGCTCACAAGGGAAGTCGCCTTCGCCAACATGAAAGAACCTGAGGCTGAGGCCAACCAAGACGAGCGGCTCAAAGACGAGGTCGGTCACGGAGAACTTTAAAGCAGCTGGGATCAAAGATTTTTCGGTACTGATGAGTTTCCTGCAGGTGCTGCTTCACACATTCTGGTCTGATGTGTGTGTTATTACTACTGGACTGTTACTGCTGGGACATCGCTACCCAGACATCAAAGGATTTAACATTTTCTATGCTTCTGAAATATTTTTCCACATTATTTCCCAAGGCAAAATCTGTATTTTGTTATAGATTTTGTGGAAGAATCTGACTTTATTACAGAAGATAAGTTTCTGTTACAGCTGCAGCAGAAGACTGTACGTTAACTGACTACATTTAGTTAAAAATGAGATAAATAAGTGCTTTTTGACAGCTACAAGGCATTGCGAGAACTGCTAGAAGAATATATTATAAATAAGCTAAGCTATTAAAGCTGCTTGGTCTTGAATGAAGATTCAGATAGGGGGAAGCTTGTGACTGAATGGTTTTATGTTTCAAGGGACAGATATCAGTGAAGAGGATAATTCTGGTTAATAACTCACCTTTCTGTTGATTCATTTTCAGTTTATATCCCACTTGTAATTATATTGAATAATTCTGGCCAAACCGCCAGAAGCCACGTTTACACAATATGTGAAAATTTACTGATTTCAAGGAGTTTTACTTTTGTGATTTTTAAGCTACAATGTGAGAAACAAACTGACAATACGAAACGATTGTTAGCTTGTGTATCTGCAGCCTTTTTCAGTCCTTTTTTTCTAATAAAGAGCTCATTGTGTCAAAAAACTTGATGTTAATTTAATTAAGAAATCAACTCCAAGTAGGCTTGAGTAAATAATGAATTTTATTAGTGTCAGTATTTTTCATAACATCCATCTCAAAGTGCTACAGTAGGATTCCAGTGTTCACTTTAGGTTGGCATTATGGCACAGAAATGACACATATTACTCGATATAAATTCACATACATCTACAACATGGATTTCTAGGAAACGATTCGCTTTGTTAAAACATAAAATCATGATCTCTTTAGTTGAGGTTCGTTATTCAGGATTCATTTCACTCAGTACAAATATGTAGTGGAGGTCCAGTCACATGAGAAAGCTCTAAAAAAAAAGGCAGATAAACTGTTTGAAGTGACATGAAGATTTACAACAGCTTATTTAGAGTCTTCACAAGGTGAGATGTTTTGCAGTTTCACAGAAATTCCTTCTTAATAGTCTAGAGCCTGACCGATATAGACGCCCAATATTATCGCTCGATGTTTGCCTATCGTAGATATATCAATATCGACGTTTGTGATGTTTGATATGCTTGTTTTACAGAATATAATGCAGGAAAAGATGCTAGAAATAGTGGCCTCACAAAATGGTTCCACTGGAAAAGCAGCTCCGACTCTCAGGTCTGTCTGCAGCACATGTAGCAGAGCAGGTGCGGAGTCAAGCGGTGTCTTCACAGTAAGGTAATATCTAGCTTATGAAATACATTGTAGGAAATTTAACCAGTGAGGCCATCATTTTTCCTTTTTATTATGACCAACTTATGTTACGAATATCGGCCGATATATTGAGGTCAGTATTGAGGCAACTGGTTGGGCTCTGCAACATAAAGACTGTAATTAATTCAGTATTGCACAACATGTTACTGGCTGTAAATGTCTTTTTTTTTTTTTTTTTTTTACATATTCTCTTTAAAAAGAATCCCTTTGCATCCCTTTACATTATGGTGACTGTGCCTCTAATCACCACAAATTCACAACTGGCCTTCTGTATTATCTGTACATGCAACATTAGTGTTAGATGCTGGTCTTTACTAAGTGTTATCAGGACACAAAATCAACAAAATCCTCTTATTTGTGCACAAACTAAAGCCTCTAAGTGAAAATCTACTTGCACCTACAGCGTCTGAAGTCAGTTTCTGTGAGATCTGGGGGCAGTAAGACAGGATTGTGTTGGCTCAAGACTTTAATCTAATGATGAATACAGAGATTTATTTCTTCACAGGCTACGACCAGATTTAGATGTCTTACTTAGATCTCTATCGTCTAAGTAGGTCATGTGTGTAGTTTTGGATGACAATAATTCTAATCGGCTTTGCTGACAGGCTCATATCTCACTGAAACTCTGAATTAGAAAAGGAGAAGCACCTTGGATTTGCAATAATCCTCTATAACTGCTCCGTCAGCATCTCATTTCTAAAACTCAGACGGCGCCCACTTCCAGCTAAACACGTCTTTCTTCACTTACAGGTTGCGCCTCAAGTTTATTTCTGTTGCGGTTTATTCTCAAAGCATCATTTCACCCCAAAATCTCGACTTCATCTCCTCCTCACCAAACTGCTCCTCCTGCAGAGCTCGCTGTCAACACTGCAACGCTTCTTCAGACGTCTCCTGCTCCACCAAAGAGGTCCACATCACTGCCCTCGGTCTATTTATAAAGCTCCATCACTTCCAACCTAACATGTGGCATGGAGCTGTCAACTTCAGGTCAATGCACAAACACTCGCTTGAAAAATCTGCCCGCTACACTCCCTCTGTTGGCTCCGTTCGGCAGCTCAAAACAAATAAAATCAAAACCACATCGGTGGCGCTACAAAGGGAGTGGCAGCTCAGTGTTTGCAGGCCGTGGTGATCCATCCAGCTCCACATTTCAGGCCTGCACTTTGTCCTAGCAGGTCAGAAATGCTCTTCAGCTTCTGGCAAACTAACCTTCAGTCCAGCTGGTATTAGCATTTCACCTTTCAAGTCTCCCCGACATCGACGAGCTTCTTGTTTGTGTTTTCACTTGATTCTGTTTATTTATTTCACTCGTTTCTTTCAATAGAAATAACTCTATCATTCCTAAAAATCTAAATCCTTTCCTGTTTTGATCATCATGCTTTAAAACATCTAAGTTAGCCTGTCAAAGTGTATAGCTGATATGTGTTTTTAACTATTTTGTGAAAGTTAGTGACTACAGAGACAAAGGGATGATTTAGTGTTTGGTGAGGATTTTTTTGTGAGATCAGGTGCACTTTCTTTCTTTTTTTTTTTTTAAAAATAAATTTTGCGCTAAACACTTTGGGAAATGTAGATGAGGCTCAGTCTATGTTAGCGTGTTATGTTCTTCCTGACAAACACCTAAAATGGTGCAAAAATATCAAGCCTTCCCCTCAGATTCAGCTCTACCTCGGCTGAAGATCTGGATAGAAAACTCCGTGTATCACGCCTTCAATCACGACGTTGGAAAATGTATCTGAAAGTAAAGAAGACAGCATGTTTTCAATTAAGAGGTGAGAAAAAGTGCCCAGTTTTGCTATATAACAAATGATTTATGTATAATCTTTTAACCATCCTACTGAATGATTGTATTTTCAGTGCAGAATAAACGAGGTTATTATGCAGAAGGAACCTGAACGCACCGTGTGCAGATGGCAGCAGGTAGGGGTCCCTCAGAAACAGCATGACAGGCTGGTGTGAAAGTTTACTGAAAAGAGTCCAAAAAGCAGAAGTCAGGAGGTTTTGTGGGCAGCATATAGCTACAGAAATCAGTGTAAAGTTCAAGTGCAGAGCAAACAGTGACTAAAGGTTTCACTGGTTAAAGTACAAAACGAGAACGTGAGCCGCCGTTTCAGACGTCAGTTTAAAAAAAACAGGAACAAAATGACTCACCTCGATTCCTCTGATTCTGTATCGAATGACCTTAAAAAAGAAAAAGAACAACAAAGTTAATGCTCCACTAGGCTGGGAACAAACTGTCTCACAAACAAAAGAAGCCACAAATTGGTCTTTTATTTTATAGAAAAACTGCAGTTTCAACTCACCCACAGCTCTCCGTTTTTGGCACAGAAGGAAAATGGCGGATATTCAGGAAATCCAGGAATATCTTTGGAAGAACCTCATTTTCCATAATTATAGTCTGACAAAGAAGCAGAATTCAGTGAGAGGCAGAACTGGAGCGCTCAGAATGACCTTATTCTAGAGAGTCTGCTTAAACCCCCTACATCTGTCCAGAGTTTACATGTTTACTTCGAGTTAGACAACATTTGTATTTGTAAAAGCAGAAGAACTTTGTGCTTGAGTTCATAAATTAAATAGAAAAATGTTTGAGCTGTTGTGAAGCAGTACCTGCAGGTAGAATTCCAGACCTTGCCTCCGCTGCTCCAGGACTTTGGGAACCCAGTTTCTGACATGTTTGGAGGGCATTTCAGGTGGTTTTATGCTCTTCTTTAGCTGGACGGATTTAAAAATGGTAAATATACACTGATCTCAAATAAACAACGAGGTACAGAAGGTTTATATCATCAAATGTCCCACAGATTGGTATTTGAAGCATAGAAACACTGACTGAGAACAGCTCTAAATTCATTTAACCCTCTGTTGTCTTCATTTACGGGCACCAAAAAATATTGTTTCCTTGTCTGAAAAAAATCCAAAAATTCTGCAAAAAAAAAAAATTTCCCCAAATTTCTGAAAATTTGCAAAACCTTCAGGAAGAAAATTCCAATAATTCCGTAAAAGTTTCCCTTAAAAGTTTTATTTTAAAAAAAAAAAAAATCCCCCAAATTTGGCAAGAAAATTCTCATAAATATTTTCAAAAAAATTAGTAAAAATCTTCCAAAAAAATCCTAAAAATATCTAAAGTGATTCCATATATATCAGTAAGACTTCTATTTTCTTTAAGAACATTCACAAAAAAATCAACCAAAGTCCAGCAATTGATTGATTTTTTTGTGAATGTTCTTAAAGAAACATTTTTAACAGTTCTTTGTTTCCACCAAAAAATGTTCAAAGATTTCCCAAAAATGTGGACATCAGAAGTTTCACTGTGAAAATATATTTTTTCCCCACATTTTCAATCTTTAAAACGGGTCATTTTGACCCGCAGGACAACACGAGGGTTAAGAAAGGAGGATTATATCTTTCTACAAGTTTAAACTGTCAAACTGAAACATGTCCATAATTAATATAATGAACTATCGTGTGGTTACTCTGCCTGGAAGAAATAACACCATACATGCATTGTAAATGACCGTAAAACTTGTCAGTAACAAGCTGCAGCACTGAGAATGGAATACAGTCCTCTAAAGACCAGCAGCAGATTGGATAACTGTGAGTAAAAAATCATGAAGAACTGGTGATAACGGAATCAAGGGTCATTTCAGAGGATTACCAGAGGTATCTGTGTTCACAACAACACAGCACAGACATTTAATAATGATATTACCACTAAAATATCACAGGAAAAAAACACTGAATATGGTGATTATTGTGTAAAAAAAAAAAAAAAAAATGTTTTCTCCATATTAAAGGTTGAAGACATGATGACACAAACAAATGAAGATGTAATCTGTTGATACATCTCACCATTTTATGCAAAGCGTGGAATTCACTGTAGCGCTTCTCAATGGTATGCTGTCGGCCATTCATCAGCACGTCAATTTTAAAGACCTGAAAGAAACAAAGAGTTCACTAACACAGCTCTGTCAGCACTAAAACTCAAACACTGTACTTCCTTTGCGTTCTGCGGTCATCCGTCTGCCCTCATGCGCTGATTTGCACGTCTTATTGCTTTTACTGAGTCAGACAGATTTATGTATTTTATATGCTGTGCATGTTTTTAATGTCTCTGCTTCTGCTTTGTGTAATTTAATGTCTGACAGTGGAGCACAATGTGGTCCTATTTAGTTTAAATCTCTATAAATCTCTCATTGCATTTTTATGACAATATAGTATAGGAGTGTCCTGAATGTTGCTCTTTTTAACATTTCTATTTATATTACTGGTCAAAAGTTTTAGAATACCCCAATTTTTTCAGTTTTTTATTGGAAATTATACATGATAATGTCTCGCTATACTCTGAAATGAAAGCATAGAACAAATAAACAAATGAAGTAAAAAAAAAAAAAAAAATTTAGAAACCAAAACCAAAGACCTACATTTTTAAATGTTATGATGGTCTGTCTCTCTACTATTGTTAATTGCCTTTTCCTCTCCATTTTTACAGCAACACACTACTTTCTGCAGTAAAATACTGTTCTAATAATGCTCTGGAGGGTATGGTGCCACGGTGTGCTCCAACACTACTTTTATACAGACAGAGGGGGTTGGAAGTAATGAAGAAAAGTTGGGACACCTGTAGGATTTAGTAGCACCAACTTTCAAGGCTTGATCAACCTCCTTTGCTGCAGAACAGCTTTACGTTTTTCACCCATTTCTTGTTCCCTGAAAAAGCCTTTTTGTATAATTCTGAAATGTACATTATTTTTCAGTTTTGGGTAACCTTACCTTCTTTTAACCTCTGGTAGTTCACCACCTACCTTTGTACCATTTCAAGCTATTCAGTGGACTTGAACTACTTGGATTTCAACAAAAAAATGGAAACACTGGAGCGTTCTGAAACTTTTGACTGGTAGTGTATATATTTTTTTGCATGCATGTATATAAACTATCTCAGTAACTCTGTAATTTTACTCCTATTTTTGGATTTTAAAGTGACTCTAACATCATTCCAGGAACTACAGATGACATCTATTAATGAGCACCGTCCCTGTTAAATAAACCAATAAAAGAAGCTGACAGGTACCTCTCTGACCACATATCCAGCATCTGACGGCAGATCTGTCACTGAATGTCTACATCAGCTAGTTACTCAGAGGAAACATCTGGCTGCTGTGGTAGTAAAAACTGTCAAATTTACTGTTAACATCCCGACACAGACCGTCTCCTACTTCCCTCCGTCAGCTGGATTCTTCCGTAAAAAGCGTCACATTCGCACCGCGCCGCATTGAGGAGGAAGTTCGCTGTGAATTTGCCTGTTAATGCAATTCTGGACTGGAAACGTGATGAACGCAAAGCAGCATCCCTTGAGACAGACGACGTATTTATTAGCAAACATTGGAACGACTCAAAGAGCTCTGAATGAGTCAAATATCAGTGTTCGCTTCTCTGTGGACATCTGAGCGTCGCAACAATGTGATTACTGAACATCTAATTCTGAAACCAAGCCTAGAAATTGTGAAAAGCATCAACCAGTGTTTCCCAAAATTCAAGATGACGTCTTCAAATGTGCTGTTTTAGGAAAAAAAAAAGATACACAGTTCACTGTCACCGAGGAGGAAACAAATCAGAAAATATTCACATTTACAAGGCTGCAATCAGAGAATTTAAAGGTTTTTTTCTGGAAAAAATGACTCGAATAGATTAATCAATTATCAAAGTATTTGGTGATTAAATTAACAGTTGAGAACTCCTCATTTAATGGACTAATTGTTGCAATTAAAATTCATTTTAAGGACTCTTTTAAGAAGGTTGTCCAAAGGATCTTGTGAGCCAAAGTCGTTCACAACTTTCCTTCAGTGAGTCCCAAGAGAAAATGTAGGGATCATACGGTCACAGAATCAAAAGAAAAGGGGAAAAATTGTTGATTTTGTTGGATTTTCATCTAGTTTTTTAATCTTTCTGGTGATTACATTATGGATACCAACATAAAGGTGCCCAAATTGGGGATTGGGGATCCCTCAGTAGGTCCCGAGATTAAACATCGGGGTCATACGATGATTTACAGTTTGGAAAAAGGTGGAAAAATCTGTCAATTTCCTCCGACTCTTCTTTAATTAGTTTAATTTTTAACTGAAACATGATTAATCCACATTAAATCCATCAGTGGGATTATAAAAATCACGTTTTCACGTCACAAAATGTTGAATTTATGAACACAGTGATGTCTATGGATATAAAAAGAATTATTTCTTGCACACAGTTCAGTAAGAAAACTGATAACATTGGACACACTGATAGCAGCCAGTTACCTTAAATTAGCATAAAGTATGCAAGACAATATTTTATACTTTTACCATCAATAATACATTAAGGATGATGACCAAGTTGTAATTTGTTTTGTCTTTTTGGTGACATTTTGCTTGCCTTTGGGGGTTTTTTTGTGATTGTTTTTGTCCTTTTTGTGTCACTTAGTGTCTTCTTGGTGTCTTTTTTGCTTGTCGTTGGATAGGTTTGGGTCTGTGTGGTTGTTGTTTTTTGTCTCTTTGGTGTCATTTTGCTGATTATTATCCGTTTATTATTAATATAATTTTAATTATTATTATTATATATCACTCTGCAACATCAAGGCATTCAGACCAGTGTGTTATGAATATTGAATATATTGACATACTGATACATTATACATTGATATATACTGAATATTGTGTATATATCTAAAAAGTCTCTTATTTATATGTCCAATTATACTGGACACACACACACACACACACACACACACACACACACACACACACACACACACACACACACACACACACACATATATATATACACATTACCAGTCAAATTTGGACACATCTTCTCATTCAATGGTTTTTATTGAAGTTTTTTATACATGTAGATTAATACTGAAGACATCAAAACTATAAAAGAATCCATATGGCATTATGTTGTAAACAAAAAAGTGTTAATCTTCAGTATTCATCTGCAATGTAGAAAACATTTGACTGGTAGTGTATATGTGTATACATGGAAGAATTTCTGCAATATCAGTATTTTCCTATATAAAGAGTAATATCAGAACTCTAATTCTAATCTCATTTCTACATATGGAAGAACCTGTACAGTATTAACATCACATTTGTGTATTTCTTGTTTGTTAATAATTTTTTCCTCTTTAACACTGCTAGTATCCCCGCTGTGGCATTAATAAAGGCTTTTCTTATCTAATCTACTCTTACATAAATTAACTTGATATGATTTTATATCTAGAAATGCTATTAAACCTACGGTGATGCTGAGTTTCAGAGCATTTGTGCCACATGAAGCTGTATTTAGCTGCATTCAGACTGACAGATCTGATGTTGGTTCTCCTTCAGATTCCTTCATTTACTGACATAAACACAGAAAGCGTGAAAACGAGGTGACTTCAGGGTTTCAGACAGTTTATAGACCTACAGTAATAATGTTAAAATGTACATAAACAGACGTGAGGAGACGTTAAAAGTGATGACAGCAGCAGACAGACAGAGCAGCTCACCGTGAATCCTTTTTCCATCGAGTTGTTCTCGGAGCGGAACGACGGAATGGACACTCTGACCGGATGCATGTTGACTTTTTAAAGAGGTGCAGCTTTATTGAAAGGTAATATTTAATCCTCCGTCCAGTGCTAACACACACACGAACACAGACACACACACTGCTGGTGGTTTACTCCAGTTGGTTTGACAGCCTGATAAAAATCACTGAAGTCAAACAAGACGAGCAAAGTGTGAGTAGAGCCCCCTGCTGGCCAGGAGGTTTACTGCGGCACAACGACAGGACACGAAACAGGAAAATTCAAGCCTTTTGATTAAGATATTTATTTCGAATATGTAAAGACGAGTATCAAGCAGAAAAGACACACACACACACACACACACACACACACACACACACACACACACACACACACACACACACACACACACACACACACACACACACATATATATATATATATATATATATATATATATATATATATATATATATATATATATATATATAAATTTTTTTTTTTTTTTTTCAATTGCTGGATTTTGGTTGATTTTCTAGTGAATGTTCTTAAAGAAAATGTTACTGATATATATGTAATCACTTTAGATATTTTTAGAATTTTTTTTGAAGATTTTTACAATTTTTTTGAAAATATTTGCAAGAATTTTCTTGCCAAATTTGGTGGATTTTTTTTTTAAATAAAACTTTAAAGGGAAACTTTTAAGGAATTATTGGAATTTTCATCCTGAAGGTTTTGCAAATTTTCAGAAATTTGGGGATTTTTTTGGCTGATTTTTTTGGATGTTTTTTTAGACAAGGAAACAATATTTTTGGTGCCCGTAAATGAAGACAACAGGAGGGTTAAACTTCCAAAATAACACCAAAAAGATGCAAAACAACTTCAAAAATTACCTAAGACAGACACAAAAACAAAGAAACAAACAAAGAAACAAACAAAGAAAGAAAACTGTAGGAGCCATATTTCATGTTGCTCTTGTTTTTGTAATTTCTCACCCAAGACCCCAGGGGGCTGTATTTCTTTTACGTGAGGCTGACGACCTGGGGTCAGTGAAGGTATTTAATTGATTGTATGATTTGGTTCAGGTGTTGTTGGACAGAAACACGGAGGCACACAGTTTTCGACTGTGCTCGGCTTTCTTTGCGTTTTATTATTTTATTTATGACCAAGTTTAAGTTACGGGTAAAGATCGATGATAAATGACTGGGATTATTTCGAGTCTTAAGAATCCGTTTGTTTATTTAAAGTTGAGTCCACCTTAAAATTCTCGAATAGCCGCTATCCACAACCATGTAGGGCTAAGTAAAGGACATGGCCACTACAATTTAGGTCGAAAACTGTCTCGTTTTGGATCGAGAAGAACCGGACTTGTTGCCCTGGGACCGGGACTGGAGCTGCGCCGGAGCTAGCAGTCGGAGCTAGCCGCCGGAGCTAGCGGTCGGAGCTAGCCGCCGGAGCTAGCCGTCGGAGCTAGCCGCCGGAGCTAGCCGTCGGAGCTAGCAGTCGGAGCTAGCCGCCGGAGCTAGCCACCGGAGCTAGCCACCGGAGCTAGCCACCGGAGCTACGGGGGACACCAGCATCACACGTCAGGATGTCAACTCGTCAACGCCGGCCAACGCACGATTGGGGGTAGGAGGTTCAGCGCTGATGTTTATGAATGGCCATTGTAAATACTGTGTGCACACATAATGGTACGGTGAGCGTAAATCCAATACATTGGTAGCAAACTACTGTTTTAAATAAACTTTGTGTGTCCAGGTGTGCTTCGGCACTGATATTACGTGACAGTATTGCGGGTTTATAAATAAACCATTAAATTTCGTCCAAATGGCAGAAGAGGAGAAAACGGAGAGACATTTTGAGACTGAGACTGTTATAGGTGTGGAGACACAAATGCAAACTGAGAAAAAACGTATGGCAAACATATGGCAGAGCGGTTCTGCCATATGCCATTCAGCAGTGGCTTATGGCAGACTCAGGATTGGTATATGGCAAAATTGTGTGACTGGTGGTTTACCGCCAGAGGGAGCAGCGCGGCAATGCCAGTTGTCTTGCCTACCCGCCAATTCACTTTACGGCAGTGTTCATTCGCGACATGTGGTTTTTTGTTCTTTATTGACAACACAAATGAATCATTGTTGACGCTAGTCACAAAATACTGTCATGCAATGTGCTTTTGATTCGCATGCAGTGCGATTTAGGTTTATTGTATTTTTTTATGTTTCTCACACTGACGTCTGTACACGTATGCCCACCGATGAGTACAGTAAAGTCACGGGCCTTGTTAAATGACTACGGTGGCTAGGCTAACCGTGTTAGCCACCAGAGCCAGCCTAGCCTTTTCCCCCCCATATGCCCGAATACTCTATACACTGTATATACTGTGTGTGTGCGCAATCGCAAGACGTATGCTTGCACTTTTGTTTTTTTTTATGAATGACTATACATTATTAATAGCGCTATATTAAAACTGTTACAGTTGCATGTCATTTTTAAGGGTCATAAAGACATTCTTTTACTTTTGAAATCAGCCATATACAGTTTCACTTGTGACATATAAGCCACACAGTTTGCACCACATCTACCAATTCTACAGCAATTGTTAGTAATAATATTAATAATAAAGGCAGGGACAGGCCTTGCGTGTATGTACAGATGATACTTAGTTTTTCACTGAAATATCCGCTGTATTAAAAAACTGTGCTTCATTTACATGGTCAGATATCTGCCAGTAGGGGGCGTCGTTGGTGTATTTTTCCATGTCAACAATGACAAAGTTTTAGAGGTTTCTTAGGTGAAAGATGAGAGATTGCAGAGAGATGACTCAGAATTGAAACTCGGTACACGCCATTTTTAATTCCTCTACTTGTCCACCACCGCCACATGGTTGATTGTGACTAGTGACATTATATACGCCATTACCAGTGGAATACAGTGCCACATGCCATCATCCTTGCCATATACCGTTTCAGGTTTGCCATGTGCCGTTTCATTTTTGCCACATGGCATTTCATTTTTGCCATCTGGCATTTCGGTTTTGCCATGTGCCATTTCGTTTTGCCATATGTTATTTTTGTAACATGTAATAAATGAAATAAATAGTATAATAATAATAAATAAAATAATAATTAACAATAACATAATACTGTATAATGTAATGTTTTATAATTTTGTCTAATAATGCGTAATATTAATAATATATAAAATTTGCCATTTTACTGGTAGCATTAGTATACATTTACTAAGAAGATTTTGGATTAACTACATTAGCCTAACAATGTATAAATGAAACCAGAAAAATTATATTCATGACGGTTTGGAGTTGGATTTTTTATATATAACATAAAAGATTATCATTACAGTATTTCTAGCTTAATAAAACAGCAAAAATAGTATAGATCTAATCAGAAAGGACAATACATTGTGAATAAAAAAATACTAAAGAAAGAAAAGATAGAAACAAGATTCAAATATACAGTGATTTGCTTAAATAATTCAAAACGATATAAACATGTTGTTTCTTGTTTGTTTTTTGTGGGTTTTTTTTACATGGCATTAACAATCATGGCACAATTGTGGCTGCAGAATCCTGGGTGAGGATGTGGATCACTGTAGATGCCGTCCAGCTGTCCGCTCTTTCCCCGACCAATGCATCCTTAAAATAAGATGAAGAATGGTTTATTAAAGATTAAATTATTTTATTTTAACTAAGAAGTTTCAGCAAGATATCTCTTTATTTATAGTTTACTTAAATAAAAACAAAATTAAAAAAACAAAACATTAAGGAATGGCTAAATACACTGTTTTAAAGTATTACCTCCAGGAAAGACTTTATATAATGTCCTACATGTCATGCATGTCTCAACTGAATACATTCTTGTCAGTTCCTTCTGATACTCTTTTGAGTATGACCTCAGGTTAATGACACCTGAGGAGAAAGAAGATAAATGACAAAATAGATGTTGTATAACAACAATAATAATAAAAACAATAATAATAATAATAATAATAATAACGCTGTTGAATCAATACTGTTCCCTGTACATATTGTTGCTTACTTTCCAGCCATCGATAATGTGCTTTTCTTCAGAAACTTTTGGTTGACACAATGTCCCAGAAGCTTTTGCACACCAGTGCAATATTCAAAATGGCTTTATCTCCCTCCATCAATGTAACCTCAACAAATATTCCTCCAGGACATAAAAGTTGAGCTGTTGAGACGTTTTTAAAAAATACAGGACTGCCATGTGCCCAATCTCGAGTCCACAGGATGAAGTCAAAGTGCCCTAAACTGGTAGACTGTGCAGTGAACAAAAGAATTAAGTCAAACTTGTCGTTACAAAAATATGTTGTGTAAGTGTATAAAGTGCATAAAGTAAATTTTTTTTGTAATTGTTAATGCGTTAAAAAAAACAATGTCCTATACCTTAGAGCAGTCTCTCACTATTTGTGCAACCCTGAAATTGACAGCCTGAGAAGAAAGGACAATGCAACATTAAAAAAATGAATGTTACATTTTTAGATGACATAAACATGATCAAGGTCTTAAAGTCAAAGTAATCATAGTAATGAGTTTTATAAAAATTTTTGACAAAACTCTCAAACTCACATCATCTGTCAGCCATGGCATCGTCCAAGATGTCCCCTCCAGTATGTCAAGGGGACAAACACTCTTTATGTCTCTTATTGAGACTGAGAATCGTCTCCCAATTTTGGCTACACTCTGCATCTCATTCCATGCTCCTGTTAAAACACTTCTTAATAGTGTCTAAAAAAAATGGTACCAGTTAGTTTATATAGACCACACATACAATAATGTTTAGTAAGGACATGTATCAGAATTAAATTAATGTCCAAAATTACTATTTTGGTGTAACTGTTTTATTATGGAGGCTAAGACTATTTTTACCCACCTTGTTCTCTTCAGTTATGCTGTAGTCACTGGCTTTAAATGTGCTGTGGGTTTTCCATTGACATCGTCTCTCGTGGTACTTTACATGGCATCGTCATACTAGCATTTGTCGCTTAAAATGACAGAGTGAGACAGTTTCAGTGGACATTCTTATTTACACACTTAATAACTCTGGAAATGAAGGACTTATTTTGTAATTGCATGTCCTTTCATTTAAATTTCTGGACAAGAAATGCTGCAGATGAAATACTTAATGTCTGGACCTTTTAAATAAAATCAATATAAATATCAATGTCTTTGAATTGCAAGTGACATTTCTTGTGCAGTGCAGATTTTCTGTGCAAAAAAGTTTAAACTAACCCTCAGTTTGGAACACAAGTGTACCCATGGGACCCAGTTTGAGAGGGACGGATGACTGCTTCCTCATTTCATCTGTGAACTTCGTGTTTATGTTTCGGTTGTGTAATTCAGTGGGAATTGTGACTGTTTAAAGTGCACTTCATTCATCTGAGTGAGAGAGTATCAGATAGCTGCTAGCTCTCGATTAAGTTGCTCTGCAACTGATGCAGGAACGCAGGTCAGGACAAAGGTTTAAACTCCTGAGTTTTTCTTCTGGTCTCCTCTGGTTCTTCTGGTGGAAACGGTCATAGAGTACATATCGTTCCACTGTGTTGGTAACTGGATGAGGTGTGATTCATGGATACTGTCTTTTTGCTGCGGTTTCAATGAGGATGCTGTTTTAAGGCTTGCCACCCATGGTAAATGCACGCTTAATTGTTTGTCCTCTGCAAGCTTTAGATTTTCTTTTGTGGCTTGGCATAGTCTGCCATCGTTTGGCTGAAAGAAGAGCTGCTTACTTCGATTATTCATGTGTCTTGCCACTTGCCAGACACATCTGAAATGAAACAGGTTGGGATGTAACGGAAGCTGAGGAGACCATCAACATGGTCCCTGGCAGATTTGGTCCAGAATAAAAAGTTTATGTAGTACACAACACCATGATGACAGGAAAAATGCAGCACCCCTCCTGTAATTGAGCCAAAGCATAGAGATTAGACATTAGTTTGGCAATTTCTTAAATAATTTATCTTATTTTGTGATCTCACGCCCGGTTTTTTGTAATTTCAGAAAGAGCTTTGGATAAACCTCTTTGAAATTGACCGATTCTTCTAGTCTGTTGATGAGGTCAGTTATGGATCCCTCATCACTGACCCCAATCACAAGACAGGCTTCCTGCAGGTCTTTCTTTTGAGGCTGTGGAAATTTGAACATAGTTTATTTTTTCACTTTGTTTCAAATACAATATAATCGAATAGACAAAAAGATTTACATTACATACCTTTTTGGACTCTAGAAGAGCCAATATCGTGTCCTCATCCACCTGCCTTGATGATAGTTTGACACCCTCTGGTCTCTTTTTGATGCCTTTCTTGACCTCAGTCTTTGATAGAATGTCCTCCTTTCTGACATCTTCTCCCATCCACAGTGCCAGGGTGGAATAGGAAGTCTTACACTTGTAGGGATTTTTTGTTGATGTTCCTAGGAACATTTAATTCAATTCAATTCAGTTCTAAAGTTTATCATTCTACTCATATACATGGACTTGCAAAACAATTTTTAAACATAAAATGCTCATGGACCATGACAATAATATTCACACACTTACCTCTCAGCGATGATTTCTTTCTCCAGCTGTGACCATTTGCTTGCTATATTGATGGTGAGGTCTTTTTCTGATATATCTTCCAGTTTAGGCCTTTAAAATGTACCAACTGCAAATAAAGTAATAGCATTTTTTCATTAAAATTAACTTCAATCTATTATAATCAGTGTAACTCTGAAGTATATGATATGATGCATGCTTTGAAGGATTACCTGGTATATCAAAGGCCAACGTCCAATTTGCATCAGCAGTAATGACTGGTGGGCAGTCACCAAACTGGGCACAGCGGAACTTGAACTTAAAATCAATCAGGGAGAGGAAATGGTAGAAAGCTTTTCTTACAGTCTGGTGATGGAAGCGATTGTCATTGAAGAATGACAAAGTTGACAGCATGCGCCTTGGAGCTGTTTTTTTCTGTAAAGTAAATATAAAATAAAAGTAAATATAAAAATGCAGAATATTACTTTTTTGTTGCAACCAATCACATTAAGTAATCTGAATATGAAGGAATACTGTTAAAATAAGTCAGAACAAATAGATTCTATACAATTGCACAGTATATAATTTCATAAAAGGCAAGCTGTAAATTAAGACTTAGGTAACTGTTTCTTCATTATTTGCATTGTAGAAACTAATGAAAGAATTGTATGTTCATTTTGTGTTTTCTGTCAATGCAAGACCACACTTACTGCCAATGCTGATAGAAGGAGTTGACACAAAGGCAGGGTCAGGATTACACGGTCACTGAAACTGTGAAGGCCTGACTTGTATTCCTGAAATCGTAAGTAGCATTTGCACACATGGCACTGCTTGACAGCAACAGAGACACCTGTAGACAGAATAGATTTTGATTAAATGAAAACAAGCCGCTGGTGAAACACTTCGAAAGATTTCCTTTGTGTAACTTAATATAGAAAGTAAAGCTGTTGACAGAAATATTTGTAGAAGCATCACTTGTCTTTTTGTAAGTAACTGTATCCATAAACTGTGGCCTGAGTTGTGATAACCTCTTGCTGAAGGAGGTCTGGAGGTGTGGGTCCAGGACAGTATGGACATTTTTTTTTCTTCAGGTATGAAGCGGTTAGGGGGTTTCTTTTCCCTACTCCTCAGCTCAAATGGTATTTCTTGTGGTGGTGGAATTTTCTTGCTGAAATGTAAATATTCTGTCATTTTGAATACTTTGTCTTCACTGCAAACATAATTATTGAAGTCACACTGTGTTTCGTGGAGCTCTCTTTCAAGATCTTCACTGTCGTCTGAATGCACGTCTGTGCTGTGCAACAGAAGTTGTGGGGACTCCTGAAATATCCACCATGTTGCCAGCATACGGTGAATGCATCCATGTGAGCGTGCGGTCCCTCTACATTGAAAGTTCCATTTCCAAGGGCCTTAGAAAACACAGATAAATTAAATGGGAGTGTAATAAAGTATTTTTCTGTGATGACGAGCAAAGACCCAGACCAAAAGTTGCTTTGTAAGTGTTTCAGTTAGCATTTCTTCAAGCCCATATCAGCTATTGTCATTTACCATATCTAGGCTATTGTTCTTTAATAAATTGATTAAAACTTGTAAAATAGGAAGAAACTTACCAGCCATTTCCTCGAATTTCGTAGGTCTAAACTTGTGTGACAGAAATTCCCTTAGGCGGTGCCAAATGGAAAATTCGCAACTACTGCCAAACTCATCTTGCAGAAGTAGACAAGTAGACTGAAATGCCCCAGGTGAGGTCCCACCTTTAAATATCATCCCTCCTCATTCACAGCACCTGCGACTTATTAGTGCCCCCACTCACTGCTCGACCTATCACTGACCTTCGACACTTGGCCCCTTGTTGTCAATCAGTAAGTCACCTTCACTGTTGACTGTTCTTCTCTGTTTTTCTTTTTGTTATTTTGAAGGGAACAAGTTTGTAGTTTTATTTCTAGTAACTGTAAAGTTGCTGTTTTTCATTATCTCTATTGGAAAATATATTTAGGCTAGATGATGAGATTATGGCACCGTGACAGAGTAGTTTCTTTATATATAGGCTAGCCTAGACTCTTTTTCTCAGTTCCCAGTTAAGTCTGGTGTAGTCTTTACTTTAATAGTATGGTTTCCGTTACATAACAGTTTTTAGTTGTTTGTTTAAATTTTGTTAATTTCACCAATAACTGATTGTCCCCCATTACTCCTCACGGCCCTGATCCTGACCGCGCCTCGTGAGCTGCACCGCTTCTTGTAATGTATGTGTAGTGATGGTAGGCTATGCTGTGCACAGAATCGATCAAATGCAGCAAAATAATTGTATCATGGGGACTAATAAAGTGTTCACTTCAAATTACGCTCCACTCCATTCCAAATCTGACAGTCTTTCTGTGCACACTCACTACCCCTTGGCCTATTTCAATGGACTAAGGTGTGAGCTGTATTATCTTATGTTTATTCTTATGTAATATGTAGCCTAGCTAGTTCTCTAGTAATTTCCTTCTACGGAAACCAAACAAATCAATCAACACTGTTTCTTAGATGAGTGGCAGCTTGCAGAGGACGTCTGCTGCACTGCACGAAAAGTGGGGTTTTTGTTATTGTTTTATTTTAGTGTACTTGTATACTAAGAGGTAGGAATCTTGAAGTGTGTGTGGCAACCAGTCATGACAGACAACAAGATTCAAAGGCTAATTAGGGCCATTCACACTTCTGCTGATGTGTGAAACCCTCACCTCCACCTCTGAAGAACCGTTTCTGCCAGTTTAAGGCACAGCTGAAGTTCTCGAAGTCTGTCTCATGCTGTGTTGAATCTCAGAACAATGAATGGCAATGATGTAATGATCAAGACCAACAGAGTGTCAGAGTGACAATTTAAAAGCTGAAGTCAGTATTTCTGTAGAAACATAGAATAATTAAAATGAGAAAAACGAGGCAAATTATATACATGTTTATATACACAATTCTGCTCGAATTTACAACAAAGGAGAAATATCTATCCACAGTTTAGAAACATTCTCAAATTTAAGAGAAATATAGCACTTCAATCAAATGATCAAACTTTATTTGTGTAGGCTAGCATTTTTCTTGCCTACAGACACACACGGACAAACACGCGCACACACACACACACACACACACACACACACACACACACACACACACACACACACACACACACACACACACACACACACACACACACAGTATATACAGTGTATAGAGTATTAGGACATGTGGCCGGATAAGGCTAGGCTGGCTCTGGTGGCTAACACGGTTAGTCTAGCCACCGTAGTCATTTAACACGGCCCGTGACTTTATTGTACTCATCGGCGGGCATATGTGTACAGACGTCAGTGTGAGAAACATAAAAAAAAATACAATAAACCTAAATCGCACTGCACGTGAATCAAAAGCACATTGCATGACAGCATTTTGTGACTAGCGTCAATGATTCAAAAAACCACGTCATGAATGAACACTGCCGTAAAGTGAATTGGCGGGTAGGCAAGACAACTGGCATTGCCGTGCTGCTCCCTCTGGCGGTAAACCACCAGTCACACAATCTTGCCATATACCAATCCTGAGTCTGCCATAAGCCACTGCTGAATGGCATATGGCAGAACCGCTCTGCCATATGCCACTGCTACCTAGTGGCCAGACAAAAGCCATTTTGGGATCTCGCTGTCTCTCCAAACTTGCCCAGCTGCTGTGCTTGGTGCTGCTGGACTAAATGATGAAAATCTTACTGTTGACAATACTGGAGAGGAAAGTGAACCACCTGCTGTTGACAATGAGGAAAAGGAAGCTGATGCTGCAGTCCATGATCAAAAGGATGAAAACAAAACCAAAGAGGAGGCTCAAAACAAAGCTGCTGATGATGAAGAAGAAGAGGAGATCCAGATTGAACCTCAGGACAGCATTTCAAATGTTGCTTCAAGAACCTCCAAGAGGCTGTCACATCATTCCTCAACAGCTGCTGAGCGCATCAGAGCAGAGGTGGAAAAGGCTGCACTCTTGGCTTGTGCTGCTGCTTTAAAGAATAAGCACGTTCTGGAGGAACAGGAATATCTCTTAAGGAAAAAGAGGGAACGGCTCAAGTAGGACGCAGAGATAGCTGTCACTAATGCTAAGCTAGCTGTGCTAAAAGCCAGTGGCAGCAATAAAAGCAGCATTGCATCCAGGCACTCTGATGGGATGGAATCTTATTACAAAGAGGGGGCTAAGCCTAAGTCCAAGTCTACATCTCTCAATCCACAGGTTACACAATTTGTGCCTTCATCCTTAAAGCAGCACATGTCTGTTCATGCACCACAAGGCTATGTCGCAAGTCGCAACTTACAATAACCAGCAGTTACATCCTACAACTTGTACAGTGAACACCAATTCTAAGCCACTTGTGTCAAAACGGGACCCAGCTATTGCTCAAAACACTCCACCTCCACCAAGCCCAAATCAACCATCAGTAGATATCTACAGTGTACTGCAACAACAAAACGATATAATAGCTCTTCTGGTTCAGACGCAAACATCCCAGTTACTGCCACACAGAGAAATGCCAACTTATGATGGAGACCCTCTGCCATTCAATTCATTTATTAAAGCATTCGAGCACTGCGTGGAGGCAAAGACTTCCTGCAAAGGAGATTGTCTGTACTACCTTGAGCAGTACACAAGGGGACAGCCAAGGGACATTGTACGCAGCTGCCTTCACATGACTGCCAAGCAACTATTAAAAGAGCACTTTGGAAATGAATTTAATATAACGGCAGCCTACATGGAAAAGGTCACTGGTTGGCCAAGTGTCAGGTCGGAGGATGCTAAAGCACTGAAAGCATATGGACTCTTCGTTCGTGAATGCTACAATGCTATGGAGGAACTGCGATATTTAGAGGAGTTAAACATGCCGGCTAACATGAAAATTCTGAGTCAGAAGTTTCCATAAATGACAGATGTAAAACTGTTGCTCACAAAAATGAAGAGGTTCAGAGCAAAGATATTTCCCACACAATCACTTCTTCGTGCCTGTATTGTGGACATAATGGTCATGTATTGGAACAATGTCAACAACTGGGAAAAAAGATTACATTAGACTTTCTAAAGGAGAAAGGACTATGTTTCGGCTGATTAAACACGGGACACTTAAGTAAGAGTTGTGATAGACGCATCACTTGCAAACTGTGCAGCCAAAAGCATCCCAGTGTTTTGCACATTGGTCAAAGGGAAAAAAACTTTCCAAAAGGGTTCAGAGCAGCCAGAGGGGTCCTCTGAAATCTGCACGACTTCCTCAACATGTGGTCATACAGGGGCTGGCCACCGCAATAGTATACTTCCCATCGTGCCTGTTATAGTGAAGAATTCAAAAGGAAACAAGGTTATTGAAACATATGCCTTTCTGCACCCAGGGAGTACAGGTACTTTCTGTTCTGAAAAACTTCTTCACAAGTTGAATACACATGGACGAAAGGCCAAGATTCGTCTCCATACCATGGGTCACAAAAAGACTGTGACAAGTTCCATCATTAATGGCCTGGAGATTTCAGAGTTGTCTGGCAAACATTTCTACCATCTTCCTACTGTATTCTCTCAGAAAGAGATGCCTGTCTCCACAGACAACATAGTTAGTGAAGAGGAGCTGGCTAGATGACTTTATCTGAAAAATGTTAACTTTCCACGCATCAACGCTGATGTTGACCTGTTAATTGGCACCAATGTATCCAAGCTGATGGAGCCTTGGGAGGTCATCAATAGTCAAGGTGAAAGACCCTACGCAATCAGAACCTTACTGGGGTGGGTAATAAATGGTCCAATGCAAGGAAACAGTAACGGTAAGAGCATCTACCCCCTTGTTTATGCAAACAGAACTGCAGTTGACAGAATTGAGGAGCTGTTAACTAGCCAATACAACTATGACCTCAATGAAAGATCCTCTACAGAAGGAGATGTTGTCATGGTGATGGATTCCACAGCACCACGTGGCTTTTGGGTACTTGGTAGAGTACTAGAGACTTTTCCAGATAAAAAAGGTCTGGTACATGTGGTTCGTCTCCAAACCATGTGATCGAGAGATCTGTAACGAAAATATGTCTATTGTGTGAAGCTACAGCTTGATCTACTCAAACAATGGTTTATGTAAAAATATATCATGTTCTTATACATGTTAATGTTGTGTAATTTGGTTTGTATCATTACAGCTCCTTTAATTGAGATTTGTTAATTGCTTTGTCTTCTGCCAGGCGCAATTAGGGGCTGGTATGTAGGAGCCATATTTCATGTTGCTCTTGTTTTTGTAATTTCTCACCCAAGACCCCAGGGGGCTGTATTTCTTTTACGTGAGGCTGACGACGTGGGGTCAGTGAAGGTATTTAATTGATTGTATGATTTGGTTCAGGTGTTGTTGGACAGAAACACAGAAGCACACAGTTTTCAACTGTGCTCGACTTTCTTTGCATTTTATAGTTTTATTTATGACCAAGTTTAAGTTACGGGTAAAGATCGATAAGTGACTGGGATTATTTCGACTCTTAAGAATCCATTTGTTTATTTAAAGTTGAGTGCACGTCAAAACTCTCGAATAGCCACTATCCACAACCATGTAGGGCTAAGTACAGGACATAGCCATTTCAAGTTCATATTCGAAAAGGAGTGAGAAGAAGTAAATAAACACTTGTTTAATCTTTTCCATAAATTGATAATTTCCAGTTTCCTAAATATTTATATAATATACGTTTCTGTTTATACATGTAAGATACAATGAAAATATTTACAATTATGATAAATCATAATTGTAAATATATCTGTCTATCATAAATATATCTATTTATATATATCTTTCTAAAAATAGGTAAAAGACAAACATTATCTCCTGTAGACACCTGACATAGGTTAAGCCTCCTCTTCATCCTTGTATCGTGTAAAAATCCTATAATCTCGTAAGTCTTGGGGGTGGTTTTGTGTGTTTTTTTATTGTTGTTTTCCCCATGTCTATGCGTTAATGTTTGTCTCTTTTTGCATCTTTGTCTGTTTTTCAGTCACTTGGTGTCACTTTGTGTCTCTTTGGTTTCCTTTTGTTTGCTTTCGCGGTGGTTCGGGTTTGTGAGGTCTGTTGTGGATCATTTTGAAGTGGTTTTGTGTTCCTTTGATAGTTTGACATCTCTGTAGTTAGATTATGCATGCATTTAGTGTGGTTTGGCATTTGTGGCCTTTGTGTTTTGGTTGTTCATTTTGCACTGTGGTGGTTAATTTTTTTCTATTCCTTTTTGTATCATATTTGGTCCCCTTTTGTTTGTCTTTTATGTAGTTTTATCTGATTTTGTGTTTTGGGGTTTGTTTTACATCTCTATGGTTCTTTCTTTCTTTCTTTCTGTGTCTGTCTGAGGTAGTTTTTGAAGTTGTTTTGCATCTTCTTGGTGTCATTTTGTTTGTCTTTGGAGTGGTTTGTGGTAGTTGTTGTGTATCTCTGTGGTCATTTTTTGTTCATTTGACGTAACTGTGTGCCACTTGGGGTAATTTTGTGTCTCTTTGGGGTGGTTTTGTGTTTCTCTGCTTTGTGGTAATTCTTCTTTGTGTCTTTGGGGTAATTTTGTGTCTCTTTGGTGTTATTTTGCACTCACTCACTTTGGAATCTGCCTCAAGTGGACACTGGAGAAACTGCAACTGGCTTCATTTTTCAGTGCCAGAGGTTGCATCTTGCCTTTAAACTCATATTAATCTTTTCCACATGGCATTTGTCTCTGTGTTTGTGATGTGAAAAACCAATAGGACAAATTTATATGTAAGAAACAGCAGCAAGACAAGAAGAGAGAAGCACCTTCAAAATAATCAGTCTCAAGCAACAATACAATATCACACAGTTTTATTCAAGTAAGTTTCATCAAAATGTTTTTTCATAGAGAGTTTCATCTGTTGCATATAAATATGAAAAATACATTTTTGCTTAAACAACTGGTTCTGTCTTAAATTGTGATGTAAAACCTGCAGTGTGGAACTTTTGTCTCCCCCTTCTGGCAGTGAGAGTAATAACACAAACAGTGTTGATGTGTACTTATGAATTTTCAAGACTAAAATCCCTCCTCTGATCTCCAGATTTGATGTTCATTTATACATAAAAGTCCCGCACTCCAGCTTTAACATTGAGGGAAGCAGATATATGTTCATGCCTCTCCTAAACTTCGCTGATTTTATTCTTTAACTGTCATACAAGTGGCACAAAATCCAAGCATACAGTACAATTAAGAAGTAAGAAATGAAAACTATAGCAAAGAAAAGTTGAGAGAAGAATATGAGTTTCAGTAAGGAAATAAAAAGCAGTTTTTCCACACAAGCAAAGAAGAATTCAGCATTATCTAGCGTTATAATATCACATGGTTCCTACTTGTTTTTGGGTTTTTTTTCTAAACTGGGAGTATTTAAATTACAAAGTGAATTTATGTCTTACAAAATCTTCAGTTTTCATATGCAGTCCTCTTCGTTGTCATTTCCACAAAGTCGCTGTGGATGACTGTTGTTTCTTAATATCTGAAAAATGAATGCAAACAGAGATAAACATGAGATTTAATTAGAAATATTAAAGAAATATGTGTCGCCTCAGACGTGACACTTACGTAGACATGTGACACCCTGACACGTAGGCATAGTTGCCGGTGTAGCGGACATCACAGCGCACGTTGTTGTTGCTGTAGTCTATTTCTGGGACCTGATAGTACGGATTTACGCTGATCTGTGGACGACAAGAAAACAAGAATCAATTAAAGCTGCAAGCAGCGTTGGTCAGGTCAGTGAATCCAAACATGTCCACCAGGTGGCGCTGCAACTGAGTGTATTTCGACCTATGGATGTGATGAGGGCCAGACTCTGATCAAACATGTAAAATTTGAGGCAGATTGGAGCATGTACAGACTAGTTATGCAGCACTTCCTGTCCCTCCACCAGGTGGCGCTATCACTGTAACTGTATTTCAGCATATGGTTGTAATGAGGGCTGGAATCTGATCAAACATGTAAAGTTTGAGGCTGATTGGAGCATGTACAGGCTAGTTATATAGCCACTTCCTGTTTCATGGCGAATTGTCCAAATTCTGGGGACCACCATTTCCACTCCCTCAGACTCTTGTGGAGCATTTTGGTGATTTTTGATCATCCATGCCTGGTGTACATCCCGGCCAAATTTCAGCTCTGTTGAGGTTTCCTTGTTTGAGTTTATAGCTTTTGAAAAAGTGCAAAAATTGGTCCAAAATGGTCCAAAATATGACACACAGTTCAAAATGGCTGACTTCCTGTTGGGTCTTGGGTATGTGTGCAGGAGGCTTTTTTTGTGCGTCTTGATGTGTTACAGATGTGTGCCAAATTTCAAAGCTGTATGGAGACATTTTGTCATATACGTGTGTATTCCCCTTAAAATATATTTTAAAAAAGGCATCGTTCAGTGCTTGGACCCTAATAAGGAAGCGGCAAAGAACCAAGAGCACAAACCCTGAAGAGTCTGAACACGATGTGATTCCAGAGAAATGCAACTCTTAAAGTGTTTTTGTGTCTCAGGAGGAAGTCGTCTGGTATTTCTGACGAACCTTGAGGATGTAGTTGCCAGGTTTCACATCTGTAATGTCAATCCACTGGCAGTCGATGTCTGCGTTGTAGGTATCATAACATCCTGGGCTCAGGCCCTGCACATGGGACAGCATCCACACAAAACTTCATAAAAACAAAGTTCTTATCAAGCAATGCAAAGTTCTTTCACATACAGGACAGTAAGTGTCACTTAAAGATTTAAACTTCCTGATACAATCTAAAACGCAATATTAAGAATGAAAATAATAATTGGAACAAAAACTGGGCTTCTGGTGCAACGTCACCAAAAACAACTGGTCAAAATCAAGAAAATAACAAGAAATATGATGGGAAATTAATTCATGAGCTAAACAACTGACCACAGAAGTTCAAACAGGTGGAATCATCTTAGAGGAGAGACAGGAAATCATTAAATCACCATCACCATTGGCTCACACAAAAGGAAATACTGGAGCTGTTCTCTGGAAGGCAGCTGCATCAGTAACAGAACATGTTTTTAGTTAGTTTCACTCTCGTTTTTAGACTAAATCTGACAAACAAGAGCTTCATTGAAGTGTAAGTCGGAGCAATAATTTGACTGATTTTGATCTGAACACAACTCCATTTTAACTGAGGCTAAACTAAAAGAACTTATAAAGACTTACTGGGATGCTTGAAGGTAACAGAGCTACCATTCATGTGCTTTTCCAACAGTAATAAATCAGATTGTGTGCTGTGAAAAGGGCCTATTGAAGGGCCTATATGTATGCAGATCAGCCTTTTGCCTTCATTTTGTCAAATGTTGTAAAAATAATCCACACACAATGCAAAGCAGTGTATAAATACAGCTGCTGTTTCTCCAACAATGCAGATCTCTAAAGGTTGAAGCTTTAAAAATGCAATAAATTATGTTCTGGCCAGGTAGATACACTTTGTTCGCTTGATTTTATTTAGAGCTAGAAGGCAGATTTACTCTGACAGTGTTGCTGTTCTCACTAACAGCAGATGAACACAACACTGACATTTAATTTCTTAATAAATCAGATGTGGTGAACTTGTTGGGAAACAGCTGCACAACCAACAGACGCTACATTAAATTACCATTCATTTGGAGTATTTATACTAGTATAAGTCCAATATTTACTCTGTTTATAGCTTCTGCTCCACGATCTGTCTTGCTGTTTAGATACAGTAGAGCCTGTTTTGAGAGCTCGTTTGCTGAAAATCGGTAAATCTGTGGAGCAGTAAAATCACAACAATGAGATGAGGGAAGCTGAAATGCTCGGTGGTGCTGTTTCTATCCATCGCCACAATGAAATAAAGACACAAAAGTGCCCCAAAATGGATTTTTAAAAGTTATATATCGATAACAGCAGCTTTAACCGTATGAACTCTAAGCATTTTCTAGATCATCTTTGCTTCTGCCCAAAGGTGCTGCCAATACTTTGAAAACTGGTTCTACGTACTGTCAATATCTTCCTATCTACACTGTGAATTTCCTTTGTTACAGACACAGCCTGCAGTTCAACTGAAGAGTCACAGCCGAGTCACTTATAGCTTCACAGTCGTGTTTAAGAGTGCAGCATTTTTATTTTTTTGTAGATTCTGGTTAGCATAAATTATTATTGGCAAATTTTAGAGTGAGATATGTAAATAAAGTGGACTGCATGATGGCTCGGCTCACAGCTAGAAGATCCCCAGTTCGTGTCCTGGTCTGGACCTGGGATCTTTCTGCATGGAGTTTGCTTGTTCTCCCTGTGCAGTGTGAGCTTTCTCCGGGTTCTCCAAGCTTCCTCCCACAGTCCAAAAACATGCTGAGGTTAATTGGTAACTCTTAATTGTCCATAGGTGTCGGGGTGCCCAGAAAGCTCAGCTGTCTGTGCAGGCAGCTCATAAACAGGAGCTCTAGTCCCTGATGCCGCGGTCATGGGTTGGAATCCAGCTCATGGCGAGTTACTGCATGTCAGCCCCCTACTCTTCTACCTATGTTTCCTGTCTCTCTCCACTGTCCTATACATAGTAAAGGCTAAAAAAAAAACTTTAAAAAAGGTGTGTATCTCCATATGTAGCCCTGTGATAGACTGGTGACCTGTCCAGGCGAACCTTCACCCCAAGTCAGCTGGGATAGACTCCAGCCCCCTAATGAGGATTAAGCGGTGTATAGATAATGGATGGATGGATGTAAATAAAGTCATATTGATAATACAGTGGTGGAAAAAAGTTTTCGGACACCACATACAGTTGCATGTATATTGCATTAAGAGTCACTCTTAGGTCTTCAAGTGAAATGTCATTAACCCTCATGTCCTGCGGGTCAAATTGACCCGTTTTAAAGTTTGAAAATGTGGGAAAAAAATATATTTTCACAGTGAAAACTTCCACATTTTCAACATTTTTGGGAAATTTTTGAACATTTTTTGGTGGAAAAAAAAGAAATGTTAAAAAAAATGTTTCTTTAAGAACATTCAGAAAAAAATCAACAAAATTCGCTGGATTTTGTTCTTGAAGAAAATTTTAGAACTTTTACTGATATATATGTAATCACTTTAGATATTTTTAGGATTTTTTTTGGAAGATTTTTATTATTTTTTGAAAATATTTACAATTTATATATTCATATATTTTTTTAATTAAATTTTTTTGAATTTGTATTTCTTGCCAAATTTTGGGATTTAAAAAAAAAGGCTTTTAAGAGAAACGTTTAAGGGATTTTTGGAAATTTATTCCGGAAGATTTTGCAAATTTTTATAAATTTGGGGAATTTTTTTGCTAAGTTTTCAAAATTTTTTCAGACAAGGGAAAAATATTTTTTGGTGCCCGTGAATGAAGACAGCAGCCACACCTTTTGAAACACAAAAAAATATTTCTCCGCAAATGTTTCATGATAACATTTGAGGTTGTGTAAAATTTTAAGGGTGTCTAAAAACTTTTCTCCACCACTGTTTATCACAATTTTTAGTTTCGATTTGATACATGTTATTTTTGGAACATCACTCATCGGTAGTTCTTGGATCAATGGAAACTTTAAAGTCTCATCATTCTTTCCGCTTTTTGAAGTTTCTGACTGATAAATGAGTCATTTGGCCTTTTTTTCTGTTTAACCCTCGTGTCGTCCTGCGGGTCAAAATTGACCCGTTTTAAAGTTTGAAAATGTGGAAAAAAATACACATTTTCACAGTGAAACTTCTGATGTCCACATTTTCAACGTTTTTGGGAAATCTTTGAACATTTTTTGGTAGAAAAAGGAAATGTCAAAAATGTTTCTTAAGAACATTCACATAAAAATCAACCAAAATCCAGCGAATTTCGCTGGATTTTGTTTGATTTTTATGTGAATGTTCTTAAAGAAAACAGAAGTTTGACTGATATATATGTAATCACTTTAGATATTTTTAGGATTTTTTTGGAAGATTTTTACTCATTTTTTGAAAATATTTACTAGAATTTTCTTGCCAAATTTGGGGAATTTTTTTATTTTTATTTTTTTAAAATAAAGCTTTTAAGGGAAATAATATTTTTTGGTGCCCATAAATGAGGACAATAGGAGGGTTAAAGAAAGTCTTTCAAACTTGCTAGTGGATTTTGAAGTTCAGAGGGTTAAAGTCAGTAATAAGAACTGAAGAAGCCTCTTGGATGAGAAGTGAAACATCTTAAAGAACCTAAAAGAGGAGTCCAGTTGCTTTTGACTCAAGCTCCTAGGATTACCATGACCTGCATGACTGAGGTTTAAGTCGGATAAAGTCAGTAAGAACACGTGCAGGTGTGTTTTCAGCTTTGAGACCTGAGTATGTGCAGTGCAGGCAAATCGTCTGTAGTATCCGTAGTCACAGGAAGTGTCCTCCAAGCAGAAACTGGCTTTATGACCTTCTGCCACCGACCGCTGACTGGTGGCGTCCAGCAGGTCGTAGTGGCTGAACTCATCCATGCTGTGGAAGTGTCTGTGGATCAGCAGCAGAGGAGACAAAGCAGAATGAACTCCATATCAGTGTGAGACTTTATGAATCCATTTGTTCGTTTTATTTATCATGCACACGCTTATATGGACCTGAATCTGGTTTCACTCCACCGTCTAAATGAAAGAGCTGGTTTAGAGAGAAAAAAAACAGTCTGGCTTCTGACATCATTTGGCTTTCCAAACACTGACAAAAAATCTATACAGTCCACATCAACAGTTTACTGGATCTCTGCCAGATGTGCTCCATGTTGGGGAAAAGCCCAGTGGACCGCTTGTTTCACAACATAACTATGGACTGAGGTAAGTTTCTTTGGAGTCGAGAAAAAAATGCGACGCTTTTCCATGAGCTCAACAAAGGGGACAAAAATGCCAGCAGGTCTCCTTTTGGGGCTCATTATCCTCATCACACAACTCTACTTTACCGTGTCTGGCTTTGTGGTGGGGAATTAATCAGATTTGAACGTCTTGTGAAGTTCAGCCGCCTCGTCTTTTGAAAGGCTAAAGAGGGGTTTCCTGCCTGAGATGGTGAAAATCAGACAAGACAAAATTACATCTCTAAAAGCCAAAAAATACAAATGAATTCAAGATGTCCGTCCTGATATCGAAATCTTTGCAAAAAAGAGCAGAAAACTGCCAAAAGTAGCACAACCGTGGTTCAACAGGGGGTGCCAGACCACAAGTACAGGCTGCAAAGGACAAAATATGACTGTAAAAGTAGCTCTTAGAAATTTGTTGGACATTTGTATTGTTTGCATGTATTATAACTGAACTACAAACATTTCTGTCTGCAATTTCTCATCAAATGAATATTCATATGCAGATTTCCAAAACTTCTCACTCAGACTGAGTCCAGAACTGGTTTATTTTTGCATGAGAATGTCAAAATAAAAGCCTCAGGGGGTTCAACCATTCACACTCTGAATCTTTTAATTATTATCCTGTAAATATACTTAGGTTAAAGTTATATCTAATGTAGAAACACACTTTTTAAAAGTGCGTTCTTCAAAACGATTTTTGAAAGACTTCTTAAAACTGTGAAATAGCAATATTTTGACTCAGGTTTTAGTAATTAAAAAGGGCAAAAAATCCGTTTGAAATCACTTCACAACTTGCTTTTTTGTTGTCTTCATTCGTCGTTAATGTCATTATGGAGCACTTTGTTGTCAAATGTCTGTAATTTTCATTTCTTTTCTGTTGTGGCCGACTTTGCCACAGACACAAACAGAATTTCCAAGAGGACATTAAAAGAAACCAACTAAATAGGTAGCAGTATGTGTGTGTAGAAATAGAGAAACAATACGCTTTATTGCAGTTTTAGAATACTATTTTTTAAATAATTCAGCTCATTGTGTCCTTTTACTTGTATTTTGGGTTCCTGGCAGGTTTACACAATGTAAAAACAACAAAATACGCAGTCAGACTCCCAGTTTGTGCCATAAATAGTCAATATTATGCATTTCAGGTCAAAATGTGACAAGGAAAAAGGGAGTGAGCAAAGTCTGCATAAATGAACGTAAATCAACTCTAACTCCAGAGTTTTAAGGCCAAAGGCAGTCTCTCTGGCATTACACTCACTGGTGACAGCTGTGCCACTCCCAGGAGTAGCGTGGCCTGCTGGGGAGGAAGTCGGCCGTCCCCTGGTTCTTGACTCTCTGGGGAAACCTCAGCAGCATTCGGGTGTCGTACTCTCTCACATTCGCTCTGTATGCTGAGCTGCAGACAGAAAAAAACACGGTCACATACGTGGATACTCACAGAGACGTCACTCAGATTGTTTTTCCTGCTGCATCCCGTCCTCTGGAGTAGACCAGACTCTCTCCGAGTGGAAGCAGCCGATGTGTAAATGGTTGGGTGGAAAACTCTTTCGGAGGCACGTGGTTGTTTGGGTTAGTTTTCGGTAATGTGTTTACCATCCGGGCTTTCTCTCCCGGGGCAAACTATGATTAAACTTTTACAGAAATCCACCGCTCCACCCCTGTGCACCATCAGCGGCAGGATTCGGTTAATTTTACCTCATCTCAGGCTTCCACCGGGCAGCCCTCACCCACAAACACTTTAGGTGGTTGTTACAGCTCAGAGCTCTGTGAATCACACTCAGACATGGCTGCAAACCCAGCTTTTTTTCCACCTCTTTCTCTCCCTGTGGATCAGTCCTGACAGCAGTCTACCTTGACAAACAGTTCTCCTCAGCTGCACATCTCAGGTTGTACATCGGGACACTCTGGGCGTAGGCAGAGGCCTGGATGTAGTAGGGGTCTGGAACCAGATCAGGAAGGCCTACGACACACAACATACACTGTAAAAAAATTCTGTCAAAAATAATCTTTGAAAAACTGGCAGCAACAGTGCAAAAACTCAACAAAAAGTGCAAAAACGACAAACATCTGTAAAATAGTAACATTTTGAGCAGATTTAACTGCACTGAAACAGTGCAATTTTACAGTTATGCATTATAAAAGAACATTAATATTTGCAGTACATTTTTGATGAGGACATTATGTACAATTTCAGCATTATTTTAACAGTCAACATGTAAATAATATCTTTTTTCATGATTTTACAAAATATGTGTAATTTAACAAAACAGGCAACCTCTGTTAATTGTTTACCATTTTTCAGTGCCTAATTTAAATATTTTTTTCTTTAAAATAATGACAAATATCAAAAATTCTGACGTAAAAAAGCGTAATTTTACAGTTACACGATACAAAAATCAATGCAGTATTTGTGTTAATGCAAATTTCTGATGCGGCCAACATATACTTTTTTAGTAGTCATGTCAATTAAGACTTTTTTGCTGTAATTTTCTCAGATATTATTTGTAGTTTTACAACAAATCTGAGTAGTAACAGTTAAAAAAACATTCACCATTTTCAGTCCTTAACATACATTTTTTTTCCTGTCAAATGATGGCAAATATCTGTAAAATATTTAAATTTTTACTGATTTAAAAACAGCAAAAATAGTGTCAGTTTACAATCAAACGTTACACAAGAATGAATTAACATTTATAAAAATACAGCATTTTGATTAACATTATTCAAGCGTGTTTTTTGTTCAGTAACATGACAGTTAACTTGTATATTAATATTATTTTTCTGTGACTTTTCAAGTTACTGTAAATAAAACCTTAAAAATCTAAACTAAGGGTAGATTGGGTTTTTTTTTGTTTTTTTCATACATTTTTACAGTGTAATAAGAGTGATAAAACCTTAGCAGGGTAATAAATAAAACTGGTGCATAAAACTAATTCAAATAAATGACTGGACTGAACACTGAATCCCTGAAAAATCCATTTTTCAACAGAAACTCCAACAGATGGTGAACAGACACATGCAGAAAGAGACTAAACGGACATAGTAATTGATTAAATGATCAACTGAGTGATTGCTTGGTTGATTTAAAGTGTTTTCTATAATAACAACCGTATAATCCACCCAGTGACTGACCTAAATGCTGCTTTAAGAACACTTTCTCCACTCTTACCGTACTGGTGGTAGCTGGTGCCATATCCGGGTCTCGGTCTCGGTCTCGGTCTCTCGTAAACATCATAGTAGTTGTAATAGGGATTATCACTGTCGATGGACTTGTAGGGGTCGTACGGATCATCTCCGACCATCATGTCTTCTCTCCTGGGCGGAGGCGGACTGACGGTGAGCTTCTCCTGGGTGTCGTTGACTCTGCGACTCCTCTGCGTCCCGGGTCGTTCATGGTGATGCTGCCGGTGTTCGTGTCCTCTGACGAGCCTCTGGAGCGGCGGCGGGAGGCTGCGGGGACCGGACACCGGCTGCTGCTGCTGCTGCGGCTGCTGCTGCTGGACCACCGGCTGGCTCTGGGTGTCCTGATGCCTCGCCTCATCACGGATGATGGTGACAGGTCGCGACTGCACTTGCTCCGTCTGCGCGCCTCTCCGTCTCGGCGGCTGATACTCCGAACCGTGGCTCAAAATACTAAAGATCTTGCCGTTGTGCGACCACTGTAACGTCTGCCGGAGAGCCGATCTTTGGTCATTTCCCTGTTGCGTCCCCGGAGTCCTCTGTGATCGTGCAGCTTGCAGGATAAAAACAAATAAATAGACGCACGCCAATGCGTAACGCGCAGTGCCGTTTACGCGTAATCCCATTATGAACCCAATGAAAGAAGACTGAAAATTGACCAAACGATTATTTAAAAAAACTACCCGGGACTTCCACTCAACTTTAACTTAACTATCCTACATCTCTATTTGATTTATTATCGCTGTGCTCCTTCAGCCTGCAGATGCGTCCTGTGAGATGATGATGATGATGATGATGATGAGAAGGAGGAGGAGGAGGAGGAGGAGTTCAGCATTTGAAGTCTCTGATTCCGTTATACAAGTCTGCTGCTGCTGCTGCTCATATAACCACTGGATACGTGATGTGTGATCATGCCCAGCCAAGTGTGTTTGATAACTGCTCAGCCTGGCCCTTTAAATGGTGGTTTAACAAGCAGTGAAACTTCTTTTCTTCATCCATGTTTTGTCCTGACAGCATGAAACACAGATACAGTTAACAGACGCGAATTTCATGTGAAAACCAACTCATTTAGTCATGAAAGCATATAAAAAATATGACCCATTTCCTTGAAATTTCTGTCTACTGTCTCCTTTTTCTGCCAGATCAACAAAATTGTCATGATAAATACCTCTTCCCTTGACTGTTGGATGAACTCCCAACCTAATTGCAGCAACCTCTGCCAGAAGTCTCCACTTTTTCATAGGAGGATCTCAGAAACCTAAACATGACTCTTTGATAGCCCTGCAACATTTTCACTTCTTTTTTTCTTCTTTCTTTCTGGGAAATCATTTCCCACAAACCCCCCTCTCCACCTCAGCCAAATTGGAGTTTTGCTGGAAACGTGACGTGCTCATCACATGCATCTCACAATAATCTCCTATAAAGTCATAATTAGTCTTTAACTGATTCCAAAGCTAAACAAGGCTGCGGTGACACTTGATATCTGCATTTCTGCGTCCACTGACAGACTGCTGACCCCGAGTTCTCCTGCTGATAAATCTAAGTCATTTGCTGCAGCCCAGTTAAAATCACTGCCCTGCTGGTAACTCCAGATGTTTAATGCATAGGTTGGGAAACTTAATCCGAGGTTTTCATTCTGCTCTGTCTAGCAAACCAGGAAATTCTTTCTAGCATGTACACAAGCAACCGCAGGACAGCTGCTGCGAAACCACAGCAAATGATCACAAAGATTTTTACAGATTCTCAAATCACAAACTTTTACGAGAGCTACCGACTTGAAAGCAAAGAGGTTGGACAACATAAGAAGACTTTGTTCTCGACACGTACGGCCAGACATTAATTACGAGGTGCTATATATCTTCAAAAACCAAGTGCCAAAAGTCCACAAGCGTCAAATTGTACGCTTCACTGGTTATAAAACACATCTTGATTCATTTTGATGGAACTGAGGAGGGAAAGGAAACAAAAATAAGGCCCCAAAGGCCTTTACAAAAAAGAAAAACACTTTGACTTGACGTGACAGAGGACGGATGATAAATGTAGGCGCGAATGAAATCAAGACCACCTGTGTAATATCTACAGATCCATTACAGTGTCCCATATTCTGACACTAGGAGGCAGATAGCTGTAAATAATCCCATTGTGTTTTTCCTCAGACTAACTCTGCATCCTACATATATGTTATTTCCTCAGATTATTTGTCTGTGAACGAGCTCCTGTCTGGGATGAGATACAGATGACGTTAAAACCAGTTGCAGGTGTACCTCCAACCATCTGGAGTTAAAGGTGGAGTATGCGATTCCAACCCAGTACACTTTGTGTCAAATTCTGCAAATATCTTCTTATTGATCGCTGTTTGTTCTGCCTTTGTCCTAAAGAAAAACAACTTCTGGTGTTTGTGTGCGGCCTTAGCAATGTAAATGAGAAATAAAATGGCTCGGACCGATGCACACCACAGTACACAGTATTCACAATTAGACTACATCCATCCATCCATCCATCATCTATACACTGCTTAATCCTCATTAGGGTCACCCTGGACAGGTCACCAGTCTGTCGCAGGGCTACATATACAGACAAACAATCACCCTCACATTCACATTCACACCTACGGGCAATTTAGAATCATCAGTTAACCTCAGCATATTTTTGGACTGTGGGAGGAAGCCAGAGAACCCGGAGAAAACCCATGCATGCACAGGGAGAACATGCAAACTCCATGCAGAAAGATCCCAGGAAAGCTGGAACGCGAACCGGGGATCTTCTAGCTGCAAGGCGAAAGAGCTAACCACTACACCACTGTGCAGCCCACAATCAGATTACATCCATGGGACAACCCTTTGAATTCCCACATAGTTTCCAATGGATGGTGTGAATTCAGATGATTTTTTAAAACAACACTCTTTCTTATTCCTTGCAGTGGATGGATTTTGTCCATGTTGTGGCTCAGTCTGCCTGCTAAGGGCCAGTGATGATCAGGCAGCTTTGTCAAACACATAGTCAAAAAATCAAGTCTTGATCAAAACTTGGATTCTTCAGAAAGTTCTCAAGAAACAGTCTTCTAGCAGTCTTCAGAGTCTGATGCGAATAATGTTTATTCAATGCAGGGGCTTTAAGAACAAACATGAGCAAAATCTCAAGATTTTATCTGACTACACAAAGCACTACATCGTCTTCTATACCTATGCAAACTTCTTCTAAACGCTCCTCCTCCATTCTGGAAGGCCACAACCTATCGTCTTAAGAACCAATCAGGATGTATATGATGTAATCGTATCAAAAGTTAGACCACCTCCTCTTTTCATTTTCTGCTTAGTTGATATTATTTCTGCTTACCTCAGCATGATCTAGGTTTCAACTCTTGAGTGCAGACAAGGAGAGGGCATGCATTTCCGGTCCTAAGCCTTATATGGGCTCCATGGGCTTCCGTGGGGTTGTCGCTTTCCACAGGATTGCTTAGTGTATTCATAACTTCAGTTGAGACATTAGATCTTCCAGTCTTATCATTGTTTGCTCTTAAATTTGATCTATACAGCCTATTTGTTTGATTTTATCATTTGTTCAATCTTATGTAGCCCCACTGAGAATAGGGCACATATTGTAAATATTATTACTACTATTTTATTACTATTATTATGTTTATTGATACATAAGGTGCTGTAACAATGTGAATTTCCCCTGGCGTGGGGAAAAATAAAGGAATATCTTATCTATCTTAACTATGTTAATGGCCCAAAAGGTTATTAGGTTTTTATGTAAAAACCCGCTCAACTAAGAGTAATTTAGTTAGCTCAGGCATTAAAATAGTTATTTCATGTTGATTTTTGTGTAAACAAAATGGTTATTTACATAGTTGAAATGAACTGTGTATAGGAAAGTGTGTGTGTGTGTGTGGGGGGGGTCTAACTAATTACATTTACATGAGAAAATGAAAAAACCCAGACTACTCTTTTAATTTGCTATTAACTGTTTATTGGTCAAGGGTTAAAGGTCAAGTTGTTTTCTCCTTTTATGGTTTTTCAGTGCAAGAAAGAGACTAGTAACGGAGGCCACCAAGACACCTATGACTCCTCTGAAGGAGCTACAAGCTTCAATGGATGAGATGGTTAAGACTGCCTGTTCTTCACCAGTCAAATATTTAGGGGAGAGTAGCAAAGAGAAAGTTACTGTTGGAAAAAAGTTCATATGAAATCTCAGCTAGAGTTCACCAGATGGCATGTGGGAGATTCTGAAGTCAAGAGGAAGATTCAGACCAAACTTTTTACCCATCAGATAAGATGCAATGTTTGGGGACAACAAACACTGCACAACATCACAAACACACCATCTACACCCTGAAGCATGGTGGACAATACCAGCTTGTATCTCCTTCAGAGGAAGTCATAGGTGTCTTGGTGGCCTCCATCACTAGTCTCTTTCTTGCATTGAAAAAACATAATAGGAGAAAACTTCCAAGGGGGGTGAATACTTGTTAGAGGCACTTTAAAATGTCACCAATTGGACAACACACAAACACATCATCCAAAAGTCAACAAAGTAAAAACTAGCGAGGTAGGCTGTTTAGGTCAGTTTTATGGACTAGGAGAAGCATGTAGTTACAGATATAGACACCATCCTTTCCTTGGTGGAGCTGGACACCATCCCCACCCTGAAGCATGAGGGACAATACCCGCCTTCAGAGGAAGTCATTGATGTCTTGGTGGTCTCTCAATTGTCTGTTTCTTGCACCCAGTTTTTAAGAATGTGTTATAATTGTTCCATTTATTAATGATGGTTTTAGCTGTACTCCAGAAGACATTCAGGGACTTGGAAATGTTCTCGTATCCATCCGTTAAGTTATGTTTGCTTCAACTATGAGAAAGAGATATCCACTTCCACGTCATAAAAGCCAGTTAGGTCAGCTGTTATTGTCGCTGCCATGGCAACGCGCATCCCTGAATTTGCAGGGCGAGGCTTCAGGAGGAGCAGTGAAAAGGAAGGGCGTGTTTGTTTGGCTGTTGATTTCAAATATCAGCAACCTTTCTCAAGAATGGCTTACCCCACCTTTAAGTGGCAGAAATGGTAATAGCTCCATTTAGGGTATTTTTAATCTTTAATTCAGGAACACTTTGCTCACAGTCATACTTATGCACATTTACACCTGGAAACTGCACAGTAGTCTGATCTCTTTGCAGCTGAGCAGCAACACTGGAGCCTGAGCCGGGTGTTAAGGGCTTTTCTCAAGGGCACCTCATTGATGTTGAGGGAGGGGCGAGCTCAGCTGTTTCACTTTCACTGCTCAGGATTGATCCTGTTAGTGCTGCAGTTTAGATCTAAGTATGCTTTTCAGATGATTAAACATGATCTGAAAACTTCTTCCCACACAGTGTTTACATTTATCTCTCAAAAGCTTTTCCAAGTTTCGTCCCACAACCATTCATGCTACTTCTTGCAGGTGTCAGTGAGTGCAACACCATGAATGTCTCCACAGAAACACTGTCCAGCAGCGTATATCATTATCCACATTGTAATGACTATTATGTATTGCCATTCTGCATAGCATGCAACACTGAGGGTGTTAATCTACACGTTTCCTTGGTCTCATTTTAAAGCAGAGATGCATGAGCAGGTTGAAAATGAACTTTGACAGGCACATATAAGTTCTGTTTGGAAATGTTGCATAAAAATAATATGTTTTACATATAGTTCCCTTATTTTTGCCCTATGAATTTGTACATTTGAAATGCATTTCATTTCATGCCTACACTTGCCAGGGAGCCTAATGATAACCTATCCTACAGAGGAGTCTTTATGTTCTCTGCAATTAGGAGGAAAAAGCATGTGCATCTTTTAGTACCGGTTTTGTCATTCGGCCACAATGAGTTGGAAAATATTCTGCATGTTGGATCTAATATCCAGCATCCCTATTTAAAAGTAACAATGCTCAGTGTGTTTCATGTACAACACAGTAATGTAGTGCATGAACACAACATCTTCTGCCAAAAGTGTGACCAGTTTAAATCATTTCAAGAGATTTCTTTGCTCCATTTTTTTCTTTGCCTTTCGCTGTGGTTTAGGAATCACCTATTTGATGATACATATTTCTGTGCATTCTGATTTTTATAACATTTTCAAAAATGGCAATATTGGAATCAAAATGCATTGATTGAAATCCCACCTGCATAGTCATACTGAACATAAACATGATCTGTTGTGTAGGACTAGATGTTGATATCCCTTCTTGCATACATGAGACACCTACTAAGACTCTGTGGGATGATGTAGTGAGTGAGGGTATCCTCTGGGTTATCAAGTGGCACCCTATGTCCTAGATGTTTTACTGATAGGCCCACGACACCTCCAGAGGGTTCAGCAGCGAATCCCAGCATCCCAGGTTCACCCCCTAGATGCCATCTACTCACCTGAAGGCCCAGGTGGAGTCCTTTCTCTTCATCCGCAGCCACTGACTTACTTTTTCAGCTGCTCTGGAGAGGTCCTTGATCACCCATCTCCCAGAGAAGCCTGGATGTCGAGGTCTGTACAAACCCTCTGCAGCCTACTTCAACTCGTCGGACCCTCACCTTCCAGCTTCACTGTTTTGCATCAGCAAAAACCAGTACCTCAGCTTCTCACGCTCGTAGGCCTCCTCTACTGAGCTCTCCCAGAGCACTGTGAGCTCGACGATGTAAATGTGCCTAAGCAAAGCTGACCATAGCACCAGGTCTGGTCGCAGGTTGGTGGATGCGATCTCAGGTGGGAAGCAGAGCTTTTGGTCCAAGTCTACCACCATCTTCCAATCGCAAGCCCCTCTGAACTGCCCAGGATCTGGTCTTGAGGTGGCGAGACATGCTTGACCCTCATCCTCCTGGACAAATGTTGTTTCTTGCCAGTGAGACGACGTGGATGGAAGGGCATTGACACTCATCTGCTGCATTTCCAGCACTAGTGCCAGACACTTTTTGTGTTAAACCAATGGCAGGACTGTGCATCGTGTCAACTGTGTGTACGTGTAGATAGGTTTAGGTGTGCATGCATGTGTGTCTTAAGGTGCAAGAGAACCAGCCAAAAAAGGATGCGCTTCTAAAAAATAGCTTAATAGCCCCACCAGGGTCAAAAACCTGACCTCTAGTGATGCTGTTAAAAATCTTTGACTGTATAAGAAGCTATGAGTTTTCAAGAATTCAAAAAAAAATATGATGGTGATTTGTGATTTCAAATGAACTAATTGTGTTGCGATATGCCACAATTAATGAAGATATTGATTTTGTGCCAGTAACGCAATATGATAACAGCATAAATATCCAGCTGCAGTAACTGTCTGGTTGATATTAAATCATCTCCAGCTCCTTACACTTGCATTTCGAGTGTTACTCACTGGTCAAAAAACGGACAAAACACTCAATAAACAAGTTAAAGATACATTCGACTGATAGCATTATTCTTTTCTAAACTTTTTACAAACACCATGATGATATCGCTATCAACAATTCTGTCAACCAGGATAATCTTGTTGTGAAAATCTGGTTTCATGACTGCCTTAAAATGAACATATTGTTCCTGTAAAATCCAGGCTGCCTGAACAGTAGCTGAGAAAGACATCAAGAGGAGAAAACCATCCTAAAAATACTTTACAGCCTGAGAATGGGTTTTATTTAATGGTAGAGTGAGCTGATTAAGTCATGCTGTAAATTACAGTTAAGCCAGCTGTATTGTTCTTGGGCACACATCATCTCTCAGTCACATGAGGTTACATTTCGGCTTGTGTAAACGAATCAGAGCCAAAATATCTCCACCCTGCAGAGTGTCATGACTTCTCCATTCAGAAGCCAAATGCACAATAATCTAAACAAATCAAATCATGCATTTTTGAAACTGAGACTTGTTTTCCTTCTAATTTGTTCCCCTGAACTGACAAAGATGAATAGAAGCAAATAAAAACTTTTGGGCCCATATAAACACTTTTCCAAACTGAGTCAGAGCATCAGCAGCGATGACAGTCACCGCTGCTTTGCAAATGTTTCCTGTTTTGTCTCCACAGATGCTGTCTAGCACTTTTTTTTTTTTTGGACCAAGACGTGAGTGTGTTTTTGCTTTGAGGGTGATTAACATACACTACTGTGATTCTGCATACCAACAGTTCCTCCAGAGAGGGAAAACTATGTGCATGTGTTGCTGGGTTGCCTCCTTTCCCTTTCTCTGGAACAGCACACAGACAGTAGAGAAGCAGCTGAACACAGTCACTGATTTAATTTCCTCGTAATTCATTGAACTTTCTCCGTGCAGAACCCTTTCTCTCCTCTCCCTCGTCAGCACAGCGTTCCCTCGCACATCTGCAAAGAATTAGCCGAGTTCTTTTGTCCACGTTGCTGGAATTCACCCCCGTCCCTGATTTTTTTGGGCACTCCATTGAGCAAAAAGAATTTGAATAAATCCACGCCTGAGATGCAGGATGGGGGGAGAAAAACACGAGACACGTCATTGAGCTAAGAGAGAAAAAAAAAGGTCTCAGTCCTGTCATGATGCTAAATTTACCATAAAACTGATTTTTAGTGCCATCACTGAGCCAGCATCTGGCAAAGATTGTTCCTCACATGTTAGTCATATATTTAAGCATTAACAGAACCATTTGTCTGATTTAATCCAGATAAAACATTTTAATAAATATTACTTTTATTACTAAATGCTGCTGTGATATTAAAACCTACAATGCTGCAACTCTGGTGGCTTAGAGTCCTTCAGATCTAAGCTTCAGCCTGAGAATAAGTGTCTCCAGTGTTTTCCATTTGCATTTAATTTCTCATTGCCATTCATTATGATCTCGTCACTGTGAAACGGGACCACACACATCTTTAAAAACATCCACAGCAAAGCCTTCTTCCTCTCAGCTATTCCTGAGACTTTGACATCACATCCCTCCACTTTAATCTTCAATCCCATAACATTCTGCCTCTTCTCTCAGATTTATGCTCCAACATTTTCTCCTGGTAGCACATTTTCCCTCCACCCGTTTGTACACGAAACAGTCGATTCGAGACTCAAACCTCCACGATATGACAGAAACAGACAATTCAGATATTTTCTCCTCTCTCATAAATACTGGGTTTCCATTACTGTTGGACACACACACACCCGCACACGCACACGCACACACGCACACGCGCACGCGCACGCGCACGCGCACGCGCACACGCACACGCACACACACACACACACACACACACACACACACACACACACACACACACACACACACACACACACACACACACACACACACAGTCTGGTGGACTACGTGGCAATCTGCACATGCACTGTAGCTTCTGCAACCAGGAGGAGGAGCACTTTTGTCCCAGACGGGAGGCAACAAACTTTACATTCACATCTGTTTACGTTCTCTCACTTTGTCTTCTTATCCCATAAAGACTCACAGAGAAACACAATTAAACCATTGACCTCTTTATTTGTAATAACAGAATAAACACTAGTGACAACTAATGATACTAACTTAAGTCCATGGGATGTATCTTACATACATTTTTATTAAAAGGAAAACAAACCTAATGTTTTTTATGTTCATTATGATCATATCTTTACAAATTCCATAATTATTTATTACGGAAACAATCACTTATTAATAAAAGATGACTGGATATCACTAAATGTTGACTAAACTGTCCCAATTTAATAACAACCACCTTCTAATTAGCTAAACAATAATAAAATGAGCTTATTCAAAAATTATTTTGATTGTGTTCTTTTTATTAAGTTGAGATAATCATGACAGATCTTTCTTTTTTTGGTAATATATCAAATTTTGTATGGAAAATAACACATTGTATCTGTGTCCCAAAAATCACTTTCAGCTAAGTTCCCCATTACAAAAACACCTCTCAAGGAAGTGTGTTAATTCCAGATCACATGACCTGCTCCACATGATGTCATTTCCTCCTGAAGAAAAGACTGGCCAGACTCCAAGGCTTTGAGTTATTTAATATAAAGTAGTGTGTGACTGAAGTGTGGATTTATGGCATGTCAACAGGTTTACTATAATATCTTTATAAATACCTTTCAATTTCAATTTTACTCAGTTGTATATATAATATTTAGAAGAATCTTTCTGTAAAAATGTCAACTATGTTGTAAAAAGTCCTGCAATTATATATTGACCCTACTGGTTACAATTATGAATTATGAAAAAAACTGTAAAACTGATTGTTTTTTGTTCTCCTGGAGGCAAATAACAAAAATATTAAATTGCAAACACAACCTTGACAAATTTCCACCTTTAGTCTAGCCACCTGCTGAATGTAGGTCCAAAATCTATCCTGTGGTCTCTACAAACTTCGGATATCAGTAAATAATTGTCTCTGTAGCCACAAAATGCTGCACTGTATTTTTGGCTGATGGATAACTCTGTCTAACTTGTGACTTGAGCCATGAGAGTGAATCAAAACAGTAAATTTGTGGGCAGAAAAAAACTAAACGATGTGCAGAAAGACGCTGTAAAGATAAGAGTATAAGATAATTCTCTATTGATGCACGTGACATATTTGCTTTGTCAACTTTGTAATTAGAGTCAAGAAAACAGCTGTTCTGTCAAGCAGAGTTCAGATGATGAATCCAAATGCAGACATACTGCAGGGAGAGAAAAATTAACAAAATAAACTTTAACTACAACTTAACAAAGGCAGGGAAACAAATACAATCCAGGGAAGTACAAGTTTAAAAAAATAATCTGAAGACAACCCAAAAAATGCAAAAGTATGGGAATTCAAACAGCTAAAAAATAACTGGGAACATAAGGAAAACAGATAAGCAAACACAAGGATAGAGGTTGTCAAAATATCATGACATGTTCAGCCTCCTTCCATCACACAATGTTGTGTTTTTCTGGAGGAGAATAACAAGAACGAAATGCATCAGTTCGCTTCACTGACAGATTTATTGAGAGTTGGAAAGTCGTGGAGGATGCCAAACATCTTATGTTGGAATTTAAAGGTCCAGTGTGTAGGATTTAATGGCATCTAGCGGTTGGGCTGCAGATTGCAACCAACTAAACACTCCTCCCTCACATCTCCTACAGTAGCTTCACTTCTAACCTGGGCTGCTGCAGAAATATGGAAGAGAATCTGCTCTCTAATATTCAGGACTCATTTAAGGCTTATTTTCTAGGTGATTGCACACAAATCAAAACAGAACTGTGAACATTATATTCCATTTCTTCTAACCAACCCCAATAAATTCTACAAACTGGACCAGAATCACAGGAACAGCATTTGTCAAACACCTACAAATGCACTTTTGCACACAGGTTATAAACACTGTCACCTCTCAGCAAGAAAGTCATCAGCTCTAATCTCTGCCCCCTTTCCTGTATAAAGTTTGCATGTTTTTCTTCCCACGTTCACCTCCGTTTCCCTCCGCGGTGCAAACACATGCAGCCCAGGTGGGCCAGAGAACGTAGAGTAAGCTGACCACAGGTGTAAATGTTAGTGTGTCAGTTTGTCTGTCCCTCCCCTCACATGCAGCTACTGGTGGGCAGATTCAAGCCTCCCTAATAACTTTCACATGACAAAAGATGGTGAAGGGGGAAATGGCTGTTTATGTGCATCTGCAACTTAACAGAACTGCATTTTCCCTTTCATCTTATCAAAGAAGTAGTAAGCGTGTAAGTTTTTCACTCAGTTACAGAAACAGACTTTTGTCCTTTGCAGGTTAGGACCTTTAGTATCATAGTTGACATTTTTGCTGTTTTCAGGCCTAAAATCAACATGGTCGTCTAACCACAAACAGACTGATATTGACCAAAAATGACCACAGACAGACACAAAATGACCACAAAACACCTATAATTACCATAAATAGACTGAAAATGGCCACAAAGTGGCGCAAAATGACCACAAGATGTAAAATGCCCACAAAATAATGTGAACATGACCAAAAAAGAAACAAAATGAGTACAAAGACATATAAAATAACCACAAAAAGACATAACATGACCACAAAAAATGACCACAGAGGAACACAAACTGACCACAAAACACCTATAATTACCATAAACAGTCTGAAAACAGCCACAAAGGGGCGCAAAATGATCACAAGATGTAAAATGCCGACAAAATTGTCTGAAAATGACTAAAAAAGAAACAAAATGAGCACAGACACAAAATAACCACAAAAAGACACAACATGACCACATAAATGACAAAAAAAATGACAACAGAGAGACACAAACTGACAAACACAAAATGACCCAATGAGACACATAATTATCATAAAAGATAGAAAATGATGAGACATGCATAAAATGACCACAAAACACCTAAAATTACCACATAGAGACTGAAAACAGCCACAGAGAGGCGCAAAATGCCTAAAAAGACCTAAAATGCCCACAAAACAGAGTGAAAATGACCAAAAAAGAAACAAAATAAGCACAAAGACACATAAAACAACCACAAAAAGACACATGACCACAAAAACGCACAAAATGACAAAAAATGACACAAAATGACCACATAAAAACACAAAATGATTCAGTGAGACAGATAATTATCATATAAAGACACAAAATGTCGAGAGACACACAAAATAACTACAAAAAATAGCAAAATGACCACAGAGACATACAAAATGACCACAAAACACCTAAAATTACCATAAACAGATTGAAAACTGCCTGCAGTTCAGCCGAGTTTGACCAAATAATCCCTGAATTTCTGTTGAGTCAGTCATGGCTCTTTATTTGTTCCAAAGAATGCAGGATTCATAGTTTTTTTTATGCGATCAGATTAAAACAAAAGGATTATTTTTGGCATTTTAAAAATTAGACACTAAGAATTCAGGAATTTTGTTGAAATATTACGATTTAAAGTTTAGATTTGGTAAATTTTTTGGAAAAAGAAATATGTCATGATTATCTCAACTTATTAAAAAGAACACAATCAAAACAATTTTTGAATCAGCTCATTTTATTATAGTTTAGCTAATTAGAAGATGTTTGTTATTAAATTGGAATGGTTATTTAGTTGACATTTTAGTGATATCCAGTCATTTTTTTTATTAATAAGTGATTGTTTTCATAATAAGTAATTGTGGAATTTGTAAAGACATGATCATAATGAACACAAAAAAAATGATTTTTTTTTATAAAGTGTATGCAATATATATATCCCATGGACTTCAAAAGTCCTTCAATTATATATTCACCCAAATCTCTACAAGAACAATATAGTTTCAGAAGGTGGGAAGACTTGCAGAAGCAGTTTCAACTCCTTAAATTAGGCTTTTAAAAAATAACTTTAATCTGAAACATCAACCAAAATTTAGTCGGTAACAGCTGCAGCACTGTGAGGCCAAACTGAACCGGTTCTAATGATAACTGAGATTGAAAATCTTCAGAAATAAGGACATTTTCTAACTTCCCCTTAATAAAAACTGTAAATCGGAGAGCATCTAACAGCATCTACACAGTGAGTCGGTCACATTAATGCTATTGAAGTGGTTCTGAAAATTCTCATGTGTGTCTGTTAATGCTACAGAAATGCAGCTCAACCAGTGTTACATAAATTTTAGTCTCTATATGACGAATGTTCCACGCTTGACAAACTTCAATCAGTTGTGTTTTTATAGCAGATATGACCTGGTCCTGATCCAAGTTCTTCATGGGTGAAACAAAAGACATTTCTAAAATTAGTTCAGCAAACACAGCAGCAAATGTCAGCCTATAAATAAACAGATCCATAATAGAAGACCTTTTACACCTGGTGAAGCAGGTTTGGCAACACACTGCCTCTTTTAAACTTACATCCAAGTGGAAAATCTGTGGGCTGCTCCTTTCAGAATTAATGAAATAGGATTAATATGAATTTTACTACAACATTAATATTCCAGATGCAGCACTTTAAATGTCTAATTGTCAAAATTAACCATAAATCAGTTTATTTATTTTGCTTAAAAAGGAACAATGGCTCCATCTACAGGTGAATGTAGGTGAAGCCTTCATTTTAAGATTACTGCTAAGATTATGCTTATAATAAAATAATAAGGAATTTCCTGTGGGTTTAATCAAACTAATATTTGTATTAATCTGAATGATCTGTAGTTTAACGTCACCATTTAAGACAAAAAACTTCCAGTGGAGCAACATCCATGCTTGATAGTTTTTTCAGACTCTGTAAAATGAAATAATGCATCGTTACCTGTCAGAACTAAATGTGATACTTTGCAATAAACAGAGAAAAACATCAGGAGAAACATAAAAAGCTGGAGTTAACCCTTCTGTTGTCTTCACATATGGGCACCCAAAAAAATACTGTTTCTTTGTCTGAAAAAAACCCAGCAAAAAAAAAAATCCCCAAATTTCTGAAAATTTGCAAAAACCTTCAGGAAGAAAATTCCAATAATTCCTTAAAAGTTTCCCTGAAATGTTTTATTTTTAAAAAATTCCCCAAATTTGGCAAGAAAATTCTTGTAAATATTTTCAAAAAATTAGTAAAACTCTTCCAAAAAAATCCTAAAAATATCTAAAGTGATTACATATATATCAATAAAACTTCTAATATTTTCTTTAAGAACATTCACATAAAAATCAACCAAAATCCAGCATATTTTGCTGGATTTTGGTTGATTTTTATGTGAATGTTCTTAAGAAACATTTTTAACATTTCTTTTTTTCCACCAAAAAATGTTCAAAGATTTCCAAAGTTTCACTGTGATTCCCCCCCCCCCCCCCCCCCCCACACACACACACACACACACACTCACACACACATTTTCAAACTTTAAAATGTGTCAATTTTGACCCGCAGGACGACACGAGGGTTAAGAGAACCGTCAGCACAGCAGAGACCTCCAGGCTTGTGATGAATCTTTTCCTGTAGCTGTCATCCTTCATTTAGCAGATTTTAATTCACACTGTTTAACATTGTTACCTCTCCAAATCCTAAAACCTGCCACTGTGTGTGAAAAACATGTTATCTTTAAAACAATTTCCTAAAAATATAGCACTATTCAGAGCTACAAACTGTAAAAATAAATAGATAAACAAACTGCAAATAAATGAATAAAACGTCTTTCTGATTGTCCTTAAATGAATCATGTGTTACATTTGGTTCCATCTGAAAAATTATCAGTCTAAACTTTAAATCGTAATATTTCAGCAAAATTCCTTCATCCTAAGTATCTAATTTTTTTTAAAAAATGCCAAAAATAAAACTTTTGTTTGAATGCGATTCTGTAAAAAACTATGAATGAAAGCCTTGGCCGACTCAGCTGCGATCAACAGTAAAGTCACAAAAATTCAGGGATTATTTGGTCAAACTGGGCTGAACTGCAGGCAGTGTTTATGCAGGAGACATGGATGGAAATATATTTAAAAATGAAAGAAGTAAATGATCTAGTGCATGTTCTTCCTACATTTTCACTGTTTCGTGGGCATGTTAGGTGTTTTTGTGGTCATTTTGTGCATTTTTGTGGCTTTCAGTCTGTTTGTGATGATTTTAGGTGTTTTTGTGGTCATTTTGCAGTTTTTTGTCGTTATTTTGTCTCTCTTGTCATTATGTGTCTTTGTATGATAATTATCTGTCTCACGGAATCATTTTGTGTTTTTCTGTGGTCATTATGTGTCTTTTGATTGTCATTATGTGTTTTTCTGGTCATGTTGTGTCTTTTTGTGGTTGTTTTGTGTGTCTTTGGTCCGTGTATATTTTGGCAATTGGATTTTCCGTTCTGAAACGGGTATTGAAAAACAAAAAACGAGTGGTTATTTGATTTTCGTTTTAAAATACAAAAATTAAAATTGAAATACAAGGCGTTTTTCCTTTTCATGATCAAAAATGGATATAAAAAAATTTAAAAATGGGTTGATTTTCATTTTATATTCAGAATAACAAAAAAAGTAAAATCGGTAAGAGACAGAAACGAAAAAAGGTCCGTTTTTTCATTTTCTGAGACCGGATGTGGTCATCAGCAAGTGTGGAGCCAAACAGAGTACGATGCATAGACTGGATATAATTTTTTTTTTTTATTCGTTAGTTTTCATGGTCAAAATGAGAGATCAGGTGGCTGATCTTAAAATAAATCAATATTGAATTTTTATAGAGCGTTAAAGTTTTGCGAAGCCAGGGGGCGGGGTTACTTGATTGACAGTCTGATCTGGAACGATTGACAGGTTCTATGGAGGAGGCAGCAGAGACTCTGCTCTCCTCGTTTGGATTAATTCTGATATAATAACTGTTGGTTTATTTATCGGTGGAGCAGCAGAACCTTTTTCACAGACAGTTTTCCTGCACGTTGGCTTGTTTTAACCAGTTTTCTACCTTCGGCTGATTCTACCAGCAGACACTGAAAGGACTCTGATAGTTCGGTAAGTAAATGTTTATTTTCGTATCGGTGCCGCTTTTAATGCACTTTATATGCAGCTTTAGTGTCAGATATAATGTGTGCCATGCACTCCAGATGTTGGTGGAGTTTATTTCAGTGTGTGTTGACCAGAGAAGAAAGTTAGCATAGTAAATATTAGTTTTAATATTAGCCATGCTAACCGAGCTAGCTGCTCAGTCGTAGCCTGATTAAAGCTAACGTAGCATTAAGCTAACGATGTTTGTGTTGAGTTTCATGTAAAAATGTGATTAAAACAGAAACGTTAATGGTCTAGTTGTCCGTAATCAGCTTTAATTTGACACTAAAACAGACTCTGATACTTTTAAATGACATCAGTTTCATGAATTTGTTGAAAATTGTTGTTGTTGTGATGTTGCTGCTGATTCATGAAAACCAGATGATCCGTGTTGAAGATACATTTAGTTCTAGTATCAGAAGTACAAGAAGGAAAATGGAAGTTTAGTTCTGCTATGTCAAAGATTTCAGGAATAAAATAACTAAATGAGTCTTTATGCCTCAAACTTTATTTTACAAAAATGAAATAATGAAATAATCACAGATAATAAAAATATATATAGCAGAGAAAACCTGAGAGCATAATTTCCTGAAAAGTCTGTGAAGGAAAAGCAGCTTTTTATCCTGAAAGATCTGAATCAGCTCCAACATCTGCATCTGACAGCATCAAATCAACCACAAAGAAAAGAAAAAAGAAAATGACTTCTTTCTGATCACATCTGTTCCGCTGCTTACAGGCTGCTGCTTCTCACATTCTCCACATTTATTGTTCACTTTTAAAAGTTCAGCAGACAGGTGCTCTGCTTTGGAGTGTTACGATGTTGTTGGTGATGTGGAGAGTGAAGTTTCCGTTTCACCCACAGCGTGCTTTAGGGCAGCCAGGTCGGACTTGATGTTTGAAATGCTGACCGACAGCTCAGATTTAACTGTCTGTAGTTCCGTTTTGATGGATGTTAAATTTTCACTCAAAGCTGCCAGGAGCTGTGTCTTTAAAATAACTGCCATCTCCTTACAGAGTGAAAGCAGCAGTTCCTCCTTAAGGTCAGAGATTGCAGCATCTGAGGGCCTCTTCAAAAGAAGACGTAGTTGATGAAGGCGTTCTGGAGCAGGACCAGAAAGACCACGACCAAGCAGCCTTGAGATCTTAGGCAGCGTCTCCCTCAGGTGGGTGTCAACGGTGTTCACGGTCAGGTCTGTGGTAATCCCGTCAAAAAACAAAACAGGAAAAAATCTAGATTATAAATCAACATGTAGCCAAAGCACTCTGTGTATAATGCCATAGTATAGGATGTAGTTCAGAAAATGTCAAAGTATAGTATACTTTTCAAGAATAACATTATATGGCCTGTAGTTCATAGTATAGCATGTCAGCAAAAAAAACCCCATAGATTATTATGTGGTTCAAAAAACGCAAAATGATAGAATGTTGCCTAAAAATGTCATGTACAATATGTGGTTCAAAAAATGTCATGGTGCAGGATATTGTCAAAATAGTATGTTATTCAAAAAAACATCAGAATATAATATGTCATCTAAAAAATGACATAGAATAATATGTCATTGCACAAGTAAAAGTATAGTCATTTTTAAAACTGTTCAGATTCTTATAAAATGTTGCTAAAAAACAGTAAAAAAAACTAAAACAAAACAAAACGTCATAGTAATATGTCAATTTAAAAAGCCTATAGTATAGCGTGTCATCCAAAAAACGTCATAGCATAGCATGTCCTCCAAAAAATATTATAGAATAGCCATATCGTCCAAAAAACATCATAGAATAGCATGTCAAAAAAATGCGATTTTTCAACGTGTTGTAAAAACGTGCCATATGATGAAATAGTGTAAAGGAGGCCATGAAAAACACTCCAGAAAGGTTTTCTTTGAAAAAAAGTCATCATGAATTTTGGCGCAAAAAAAATGCCATAGTATACTATGTCGAAAACAAAATGTGATTTTTCAACATGTTGTAAAAACATGGCATATGATGAAATAGTGTAAAGGAGGCCGTGAAAAACACTCCAGAAAGGTTTTCTTTGAAAAAAAAATCATCATGAATTTTGGCGCAAAAAAAACGCTATAGTATACTATGTCGAAAAAAAATGCGATTTTTCAACATGTTGTAAAAACGTGCCATATGATGAAATAGTGTAAAGGAGGCCGTGAAAAACACTCCAGAAAGGTTTTCTTTGAAAAAAAAATCATCATGAATTTTGGCGCAAAAAAATGCCATATGTCGAAAAAAAATGCGATTTTTCAACATGTTGTAAAAACGTGCCATATGATGAAATAGTGTAAAGGAGGCCGTGAAAAACACTCCAGAAAGGTTTTCTTTGAAAAAAAAATCATCATGAATTTTGGCACAAAAAAAATGCCATAGTATACTATGTCGAAAAAAAATTCAATTTTTCAACATGTTGTAAAAACGTGCCATATGATGAAATAGTGTAAAGGAGGCCATGAAAAACACTCCAGAATGTTTTTCTTTGAAAAAAAAATCATCATGAATTTTGGCGCAAAAAAAACGCCATAGTATACTATGTCGAAAAAAAAATGCGATTTTTCAACATGTTGTAAAAACGTGCCATATGATGAAATAGTGTAAAGGAGGCCGTGAAAAACACTCCAGAAAGGTTTTCTTTGAAAAAAAAATCATCATGAATTTTGGCACAAAAAAAATGCCATAGTATACTATGTCGAAAAAAAATGTGATTTTTCAACATGTTGTAAAAACGTGCCATATGATGAAATAGTGTAAAGGAGGCCGTGAAAAACACTCCAGAAAGGTTTTCTTTGAAAAAAAAATCATCATGAATTTTGGCGCAAAAAAAATGCCATAGTATACTATGTCGAAAAAAAAATGCGATTTTTCAACATGTTGTAAAAACATGCCATATGATGAAATAGTGTAAAGGAGGCCATGAAAAACACTCCAGAAAGGTTTTCTTTGAAAAAAAAATCATCATGAATTTTGGCGCAAAAAAAACGCCATAGTATACTATGTCGAAAAAAAAATGCGATTTTTCAACATGTTGTAAAAACGTGCCATATGATGAAATAGTGTAAAGGAGGCCGTGAAAAACACTCCAGAAAGGTTTTCTTTGAAAAAAAAATCATCATGAATTTTGGCGCAAAAAAAAACGCCATAGTATACTATGTCGAAAAAAAATGCGATTTTTCAACATGTTGTAAAAACGTGCCATATGATGAAATAGTGTAAAGGAGGCCGTGAAAAACACTCCAGAAAGGTTTTCTTTGAAAAAAAAATCATCATGAATTTTGGCGCAAAAAAAACGCCATAGTATACTATGTCGAAAAAAAAATGCGATTTTTCAACATGTTGTAAAAACATGCCATATGATGAAATAGTGTAAAGGAGGCCGTGAAAAACACTCCAGAAAGGTTTTCTTTGAAAAAAAAATCATCATGAATTTTGGCGCAAAAAAAACGCCATAGTATACTATGTCGAAAAAAAATGCGATTTTTCAACATGTTGTAAAAACGTGCCATATGATGAAATAGTGTAAAGGAGGCCGTGAAAAACACTCCAGAAAGGTTTTCTTTGAAAAAAAAATCATCATGAATTTTGGCGCAAAAAAAACGCCATAGTATACTATGTCGAAAAAAAAATGCGATTTTTCAACATGTTGTAAAAACGTGCCATATGATGAAATAGTGTAAAGGAGGCCGTGAAAAACACTCCAGAAAGGTTTTCTTTGAAAAAAAAATCATCATGAATTTTGGCGCAAAAAAAACGCCATAGTATACTATGTCGAAAAAAAAATGCGATTTTTCAACATGTTGTAAAAACGTGCCATATGATGAAATAGTGTAAAGGAGGCCGTGAAAAACACTCCAGAAAGGTTTTCTTTGAAAAAAAAATCATCATGAATTTTGGCGCAAAAAAAACGCCATAGTATACTATGTCGAAAAAAAAATGCGATTTTTCAACATGTTGTAAAAACGTGCCATATGATGAAATAGTGTAAAGGAGGCCGTGAAAAACACTCCAGAAAGGTTTTCTTTGGAAAAAAAAGTCATCATGAATTTTGGCGCAAAAAAAATGCCATAGTATACTATGTCGAAAACAAAATGTGATTTTTCAACATGTTGTAAAAACGTGGCATATGATGAAATAGTATAAAGGAGGCCGTGAAAAACACTCCAGAATGTTTTTCTTTGAAAAAAAAAAATCATCATGAATTTTGGTTCAAATAAAACGCCATAGTATACTATGTCGAAAAAAAATATGCGATTTTTCAACATGTTGTAAAAACGTGCCATATGATGAAATAGTGTAAAGGAGGCCGTGAAAAACACTCCAGAAAGGTTTTCTTTGGAAAAAAAATCATCATGAATTTTGGCACAAAAAAACGCCACAGTATACTATGTCGAAAAAAAAATGTGATTTTTCAACATGTTGTAAAAACGTGCCATATGATGAAATAGTGTAAAGGAGGCCGTGAAAAACACTCCAGAAAGGTTTTCTTTGAAAAAAAATCATCATGAATTTTGGCGCAAAAAAAACGCCATAGTATACTATGTCGAAAAAAAATGCGATTTTTCAACATGTTGTAAAAACGTGCCATATGATGAAATAGTGTAAAGGAGGCCGTGAAAAACACTCCAGAAAGGTTTTCTTTGAAAAAAAAATCATCATGAATTTTGGCGCAAAAAAAATGCCATAGTATACTATGTCGAAAAAAATGCGATTTTTCAACATGTTGTAAAAACATGGCATATGATGAAATAGTGTAAAGGAGGCCGTGAAAAACACTCCAGAAAGGTTTTCTTTGAAAAAAAAATCATCATGAATTTTGGCGCAAAAAAAACGCCATAGTATACTATGTCGAAAAAAAAAGTGATTTTTCAACATGTTGTAAAAACGTGCCATATGATGACATAGTGTAAAGGAGGCAGTGAAAAACACTCCAGAAAGGTTTTCTTTGAAAAAAAAGTCATCATGAATTTTGGCGCAAAAAAAACGCTATAGTACACTATGTCGAAAAAAAATGTGATTTTTCAACATGTTGTAAAAACGTGCCATATGATGAAATAGTGTAAAGGAGGCCGTGAAAAACACTCCAGAAAGGTTTTCTTTGAAAAAAAAATCATCATGAATTTTGGCGCAAAAAAAATGCCATATGTCCAAAAAAAAATGCGATTTTTCAACGTGTTGTAAAAACGTGCCATATGATGAAATAGTGTAAAGGAGGCCGTGAAAAACACTCCAGAAAGGTTTTCTTTGAAAAAAAAATCATCATGAATTTTGGCACAAAAAAAATGCCATAGTATACTATGTCGAAAAAAAAATGCGATTTTTCAACATGTTGTAAAAACGTGCCATATGATGAAATAGTGTGAAGGAGGCCATGAAAAACACTCCAGAAAGGTTTTCTTTGAAGAAAAAAATCATCATGAATTTTGGCGCAAAAAAAACGCCATAGTATACTATGTCGAAAAAAAATGCGATTTTTCAACATGTTGTAAAAACGTGCCATATGATGAAATAGTGTAAAGGAGGCCGTGAAAAACACTCCAGAAAGGTTTTCTTTGAAAAAAAAATCATCATGAATTTTGGCGCAAAAAAAATGCCATAGTATACTATGTCGAAAACAAAATGTGATTTTTCAACATGTTGTAAAAACGTGGCATATGATGAAATAGTGTAAAGGAGGCCGTGAAAAACACTCCAGAAAGGTTTTCTTTGAAAAAAAAATCATCATGAATTTTGGCGCAAAAAAAATGCCATAGTATACTATGTCGAAAAAAATGCAATTTTTCAACATGTTGTAAAAACATGGCATATGATGAAATAGTGTAAAGGAGGCCGTGAAAAACACTCCAGAAAGGTTTTCTTTGAAAAAAAAAGTCATCATGAATTTTGGCGCAAAAAAAACGCTATAGTATACTATGTCGAAAAAAAATGCGATTTTTCAACATGTTGTAAAAACGTGCCATATGATGAAATAGTGTAAAGGAGGCCGTGAAAAACACTCCAGAAAGGTTTTCTTTGGAAAAAAAATCATCATGAATTTTGGCACAAAAAAACGCCACAGTATACTATGTCGAAAAAAAAATGTGATTTTTCAACATGTAAAAACGTGCCATATGATGAAATAGTGTAAAGGAGGCCGTGAAAAACACTCCAGAAAGGTTTTCTTTGAAAAAAAAGTCATCATGAATTTTGGCGCAAAAAAAACGCCATAGTATACTATGTCGAAAAAAAAATGTGATTTTTCAACATGTTGTAAAAACGTGCCTTATGATGAAATAGTGTAAAGGAGACCGTGAAAAACACTCCAGTAAGGTTTTCTTTGACAAAAAAATCATCATGAATTTTGGCGCAAAAAAAACGCCACAGTATACTATGTCGAAAAAAAAATGTGATTTTTCAACATGTTGTAAAAACGTGCCATATGGTTTAGTATGTTGTCCAAAGTGTCACAAAAACGTCATAGTTTAGTATGTCGTCCAAAATATCACTGAAATGTCGTAATTTAGTATGTCGTTCAAAATGTCACAAAAACGTCATAGTTTAGTATGTTGTCCAAAATATCACTAAAACGTCATAGTTTAGTATGTCGTCCAAAATGTGACAAAAACGTCATAGTTTAGTATGTTGTCCGAAATATCACTAAAACTTCATAGTTTAGTATGTCGTCCAAAATATCACTAAAACGTCATAGTTTAGTATGTCGTCCAAAATGTCACAAAAACGTCATAGTATAGCATGTGGCTCTAAAAACGTCATAGTATAGTGTTTAGTCCACAAAATGTTGTTTTGTCCCGGCTGTCTGAAGTAGGTGAGGAGCAACACAAAAACAGTCCAAACGCTGGTTTCCAGAGGGTTAGATGAGAATTTATTTGAAAGAGTAAGTTTACAACAACACAACATGTGAGGGGGTTAAAAGCAAATGGGTGTTAGTAAAATAGAAATAAACAGAACTAAAAGTGAACTTCACGTTGACATTGATGGACATTCCAACCAGGAACAAAGTAAAAGATAATCAATACAAAAAAAACTCTTCCTGTTCACCTCTTAAAACCCAAAAACACACCGCAGTAGCACACTAAACTAAAACTACCAATGGGTTCCCTGTTTTCCTTTGTGAACAATTCAAAGGTCCCTCTCTATCTCCCCACACATCCACCAACCACTGGAACACATCTCCAAAGTTCTGCCGGGCCAGCTCAGCTTCCCCTCAGAAGAAGTGCGCCACCTGCCAGATGAAGGAGCCTTTTGAGAGGCAGCTGGCATCGTGATTGGACTGTACTTTGGTCTGTTCCAATCCAGCTTCAGCTCCAGAGACGGCAGGCGGGACGAGTCAACGGAGGCCGGGTGGACGAAGGCATGCAGCTGAGTACAATCCAGAAAACAACAGAGGAGGAGTGCAGTGGCCCAGGCCAGAACAACCAGAGTAGCATCGTATGTCTCTTAGAAAACATCATAGTATAGCCTTTGGTATGAAAAAACGCCATCATATACATCGTATATTGTACAAATAACAAGTCAAAGGAAAGAGACATACATTGTAGAATTGTAGTAATTGTGGGCTGACTGATTTACTGATTATCAGTATTTTATTTTTTACTGATTTACGGTAATAAATACATTTAAAAATGGCGCTACTTTGGCTCTGAACCTTTATCTACCTGTGGTCGCTCTGTCTTCTGGAGTGATTTGATTGGTTATACGTCACGAATAAAACTCCTTTAACTTAACATCTGTAAACAAAACAAAAACGTATCAACAAAGTTTTCTGTTAGAGTTTGTGTTCTTCTAAGTTTAACTCCAAGATTTTAAATACTTTCATTTACTGCAAATGAATATACTCCAAATGTCTCACTAATAATCATTATCAGCCTTAAAAACCCACAAAACACCCCTCTATACTCGACCACACTTAGTACAGTCCGGTTCCCCCTTCTATAAATCTGCTTGGAATCTTCCACTTCCTGTTTGTCAAAGTGGCCTTCTACCTGGACAGGTTTTGTTGGAGCTCATGCAACAAACATTTTGGGTAACTGCACTTTAATATGGATGGATGACACTGAATTAGAGTCTGTTTTAATGAGACTGAGTTAAGATGTGTAGCTCTGTCATTAAATAGGAAATTATTTCTCAGAATTCACAGAGAAAAGTCTGAAATGTTTGCTAGGTTAGCATCCCACATGTTCTTTGGCTCAGCTAAAGCTAACTCTCTCCAACTTCTGGATCTCTTGAGTTGCTTGTTGTTAAAATATCTTGCTAGAGGTGCTGAAGCTCAGAAAGTCTGAGATGTTTGTTCAAAATAAGCTCATTCTCAAGTCTTATCTGAACTGTCCTCTTTTGTTTGAACTTTCCCTAAACTTAGGAGTTAATGACAGAGCAGCACATCCAGACTCAGTCTCATTTATGTAGAGATTAAACTTCAGTGTCATTCATTGATGTTAAAGTGCAGTTTTTCAAATGTTTGTTGCACATGCTCCCGACCAAACCAGTCCAGGTGGAAGACGATGTGAAGAGAAAGCTCCAGAGGATGAATATCACACATTTACGTTGGAAATAAATGTCCTTTAATTAGACATTGTCATGCAAAAGTTGGATTTCCCTTTGTTGAGTGTTTTGTTGATGTTGGTTTCTAAATGTTTTTTGACACTCGGCCCCAAAGATTAAAACCTTCTACGGCTCACAAGCTGCAACAATTCACACATTATCAACTATCTTTCTGACTAAACTAAGATAAAAAGTGAAAAACTGCCTGATTCCTGCATCATGAATGTAAATCTTTTTGGTTTTTATGACAGTAAACTGAATATATTTGGGTTTGACATTTTATAAACCAAAACAAGAAATGAATTACTGGAGAAAACAATCAACAGATTAATGGACAAAGAAAATGTGTTTTCCAACATATATGGCTGAATTACTCCAACATTACAAGATACATACAATTTTAATTCAATTTTATTTATATAACGCCAATTACAGGTCAAATTGTCTCAAGACACTTTATTTTTATATTTTTTTGTCATATTTAAAATATGACAAAGTAAGAAATTTAAACCTCTTGACTAATCCAATTTATTATTTGGTTTTTAAGAGACTAATGACAATTAAAATAACTTTCTCCACTAAAACTAATAAACATGAGGTCAAATAGAAGGAACAGTTTTAAATACTGCAGTCCCACGACGACAAGAATAAAGTTTGTCAACAAAAACTAAATCTGCTGGTGGATTCCATTAAAGTCCTAATAAATGATAATAAAGTGTGATACTAAAGGTTTGTGGTGCTAAAAATGTCAAGTAAAGATATCAAGTTGAACATCTGGATGGAGGTTGATAAAAGTTGACCTCCTTCATTTCTCTGGAGCGACTCCATGGATTTTATGGATGGTGGTTAAAGACCTGCTCTTCTAGTCGTCTTCCTTCTAGTCGCTGTAAAAAGTCAGTCCATCCTGGCCGACTTCAACACCTCTTCATGACAACTTGTTCTGCCTCGACCTGGTGGAAACTCCAGAAACTCGGGAAAACCTGTGGAGACTCGAAGAACTCGTGGAGACTCGAAGAACTCGTCGGGGGGGGAAGGTGTGGTGGGTGGTGGGGGGAGGGGGGAGTAGAGGGGGGAGGCCGCCACCCACCTCCCCGCCTACTCTCCGCCCTGACTCCACCCAGACTCCGCCTTGGCTCCACCCATGTGGTCACTTCAGGAACTACGATGCCAAAGGGACGACGAATTTATTTCTTTTATCTGATCTGTAGCTCAGTGAGTTAAGGATTTGCCTATGGAGCTGCAGGTCGCTGGTTCAAGACCAGACACTTCTTAAATTTTCTCAAAATCCTGACAAAGACAAAGAAAGAAAATGCCAGTGGCGGGTCTTGAACCTGCGACCTTCCACTGTGTAGTCTCTTCTTATCCCCTGAGCTACTCGCTCAGATACTAATTCTTTTTTTTTGCGCATTTATCATCTATTTTTTGTCGTTTTCGAGTTTTTTTTTAACTCGAGTCTCGACTCGACCGTTTTTCTCAGGAGGTTGGACTTCAGCCTTTGTGCTGGAGGGTTGAACCCTCAGTTCCAAGACTTTCCAAAGCCTCCACACCTCCCGAGTCCTCAGGACCTGAGCTTTCACACAGTCTGAGGGCTGAAATTTTCTAAGTCCCACAGTAGTTCTCTGTTAGATTGAACTTTCAGACAGTCCAAGGACTGATATCTTCTAAGTTCCTGAGTAGTTCTCTGTTAGTTTGAACCTTTAGACAGTCTGAGGACTGAAGTTTTTAAAGTTTGTCAGTACTTCTCTGTTAGTTTGAACCTTTAGACAGTCTGAGGGCTGAAGATTTCAAAGTTTCTCAGTACTTCTCTGTTAGTTTGAACTTTCTGGTTAACAGAAGCCTTAAAACTTGTGACCATGAGTCTTGATTTCACATTTAGACCATCGATCTGAGTTCTTCTCAGACCTTCACCTGTGAGTTTTTTAGAAATCCTCAACAAACTTTGATTCTCGTCACTGAACAGTAAAGTTTGTGGAGATCAGAAGGTAACATTAGTTTGATCGATGCCTTCAACTACTTGTAGACTTTATCTGGAAAGCAGTTTTCTGAAATGAGTTCTAAGTAAATCTGTCCACAATCAAACCAAGAACATAGAAAGAGGAAATGTTTGAAGAAACAACTTGTTTTCATTTCAGACTAGAAAAGGCTTTAATTCCTTTATCTGTTTTTGCTCTTTTTGATCGTTTTATTGTTTCTTCTGTTTAATTTGATCTTCTAAAGTCTAACTGGTGTCTTTTCAAATGTTTTGTCTTTAGTTTGATTCTTCTTAAATGTTTAGTTTTGCTCTTTTCTCACCTTTTATTCTTTTCTGTCTGATTTGATTTCAAAATGTTTTGTCTTTTTAATGTTTAATTGTTGTCTTTTTCAAATGTTTTATCAGCTTGTTTGAAAAATTTCCTTTTCTTTCCCCGTGTTTAATTTTTTTTCAACTAAATCTTTAAGGTTTTTCTTTTTAAATGCTTCATTTTATTTTCTGTTTAATTCCTATTTAAAGTTTTGTCTTTAAGATTTAATTTTCTAATTAAACATTTAATTTTTTAATTAAATGTTTAATATTCATCTTGTTTAATTGTATTTTTAAATGTTTATCTAAAATATTTCATCTTTAATGTTTAATATTTTTGTTTAAAAATTGTTGTTTAATTTTAAAATTACATTTTGTATCTTGTTTAATGATCGAATTAAATATTTTGTCTGTTTAATATAGTTTAATTGTATTTAATGTTTAATTTTCTTTTTAAAAGTTTTATTGTATTAAATGCTTTTTTCCTTTGACTTTATTGCTTTTTTCATGTAGTTTATTTCTTTAATCTTTTTCTGTCAAGATTTTAACCCCAACCTTAAAAATGAAACAAACCCTTAAATCACAATGAAAATACTTCTGTTGTCACAATCATGAGTTAGTCAATTATTCAGTTTATCAATTCAACTTTATTTGTTTAGCACCTTTCACACAGATGACAAAACTAAACAAGCAAAGAAAAAAACTATGCTAAAACTATGATTAAAACTCAAAAACATAAAAAAAAGATTTAACATGGTAATAAAATATGTTGTGTCCAGGGGATGGAGGGAGTTTATTGAAGTCTTCTTGGGCTCACATGGGAAATCATTTAAAATATAAACTTGATATTCAGTCTAAGGAAACTGCAGAGCGACAGAAGAACCAACAATATCTCCTGTTTTCTCCTTTAATGAGTCGACTCTTCTTGTGCTTTCAGACCAAAGAACTACAGACTCTTCACAACCTGCTCAAACTCTTGGTACAGGACCTCACCACACGGGTCAAGAAGGTTTCCGTCTCATTTCTACTCTGAAGCTCACCTTCTCCTGCTCAAACTGCTGACAAATGTTTCTGCTGCTCTAAAGTCTGGTCTCCAGAACTTCCTAAAAACTCTCAAAGTCTCTTCTGCTGCAGGTTGCTTTGTAGAACTGTTCCAGAAAACCTCACTAAACCACATGGAGGGGCCTCAAGATAGTCGTCCAAATGAAACCATACAAAAACCAAACTAGCACAACCCAAACGCTAAAGTCTCCTGCAGCCTACCAGAGAACCTCTGAGAACAGAGAATCAGGACAGGAACTCTTACCTTCTGGACAACCAACGTTGGTTCACAAACAAGAATACAGAATGTGTCTGACCAAAAACCTCTAAAGACTCACTACAGCCAAGATAAAGACACAACTCAGCTACCAAATCCACTAATCACTGCACACATTAGCACCATGTGCTAACTGTGGCTAAAGAACCACATTTACCAAGACAACTATCCAGTACAAAGCCCTAAAACACACCAAGAAACACATTAAAGACGATTTTACTGCTGGAAGCTGCAAGCCAACGCCTAAAGAACAAACTAAAGCAATGGAGCCAAACCCGGTTCAGTGGTGAAGAGAAGCAGAGGAAATGTTTGTCTGCAGCTAAATAAAGCAGGAAGACACTGAGCTGCTCAGGTGTTCCTGATAACACCAAGCAGCCACCTGGACAGCCAATAGGAACACAGCTTCCTGGAAGTCCAGAGGGCTGGCTTAGTCAAGGAAATTTAGTTTAAAGTTGAAGCAGAAAGTTAACAAAGAAAGTTGAAAACCACCTTCTGATCCCTGAAATCTCTGAGTTTTCACACAAAGAACACCTGAACATGTCAAACTGGTTCCATAGTAGAACCATCATTGTAAAAACGTCATAGTATGGTGTGTTGCTCAAAAAACATTAGGACCCGGCTGTCTAGGGTCGCCGAGGAACAACACAAAAACAGGACAAACGCTGGTTTCCAGGGGGTTAGGCAGCTATTTATTTGAAAGAGTAAGTTTACAACAACACAACATGTGAGCAGAAAAATCACAGTCTGTCTTTAGTTCAGCTGAAAATAACAGTTATTGTCTTTTTTATTGGCCAAACTTTTCAGGAAGTAGATGAATAATTGAAGCTCTCATGTAGAAGTCCAACTTATTTTGGATCCTTGTGGAGAGTTTAATCTTAGAGTTTGTAAAGCTGTTGAGTTTTTAGAGTCACATGGATTGTTTAGACATTTAATAAACAAGTCCTGAAATAAAATTACAGTTGTGGATTTCTGTCATTTAGTCTGGACTAAAATAACAGCAGCATAAATCTCAAACGTCATTATGAGGAGTCTGGATTGAGGTTTCTCACTTGATAATGATCAAAACATGAAATTTAGCTTGGTTTAAAGGAATATTCCACCTTAAATCTTTGAATGTTACCTAAAAGGTTGGTTTTAGGAAGTATTCCACCTACAAGGTCCTCACACATCCACCTTAAAGGAGCATTCCACCAAAAATCCTTGGACATACACCTAAAATGTTGGTTTAACCGAGTATTCCATCCAAAATCCTCAAAGAGACCTGAGGGGCTGGTTAAAAGGAATATTCCACCTAAAACCTCAAATATAGACCCAAAAGGGTGGTTTAGAAAAATCCTTCAATGTAGACCAAAAAAGTTAGTATGGAGGAATATTCCACCTGAAATGTAGACCTGAGAAGTAGGTTTGGAAGAATATACCATCCTAAACATCCTTAAATGTACACTAAAAGACGGTTTGGAAGAAAATTCCACCTAAAATCCTCCAATGTAGACCTAAAATGTGAGTTTAATGGTATATTCCACCTAAAATTCACTACTGTAGACCTTGGAGGTTGGTCTGATGGTATATTCCACCCAACATCCTTGAACATAAACTTAAAAAGTTCGTTCAACGGAATATTCCACCTAAAATCCTTCAATGTAGACTAAAAAATCTTGGTGTAAAGGAGTATTCCACCTTAAATATAGACCTAAAGGATGGTTTGGAGTAATATTCTGCTCTAAAATCTTCCAATGTAGACCTAAAAGGTTGATCTGATGGTATATTCTACCCAACATCCTGGAATATTTACCTAAAAGGTTGGTTTAATGGTATATTCCCAGAAGAACCCTTGAACATCGGGCTTAATGGTATATTCCACCCAAAATACTTGTACATATACCAAGAAGTCAGTGTAAAGGAAATGTAGACCTAAAAGGATTGTTTAAAGCAATATTTAAATGATTATTTTCATTATTTAATAATCTGTAACCCTGGCAAACTTATTTTTATCATTTTTTTTTAGTGCAAGTCACAAATAAAGGAGCTCTTGGTTTTTACCAGCGTTACTGAGTCCAAAGCTGCTGTTTCAACACAGAACGTTCACATGCATCCACAAACCTCTCAGCACTCAAACATCCACAGACAGGAGGCCGGCTGGACCGAGGCTCAGCGGCATCCTCAGACCCACGAGTCGGGGAGTCGCTGAACTTGTTGGTCCGGTTTGAAGGCCTCCATGTGGTCCAGTAGAAGTTCACGTAGTCAGTGTTGGCTTTGATCCGCAGCGACTGGCCACCATCAGGTGGACCGGCTCGTCCTCGTAGGGCTCCTCCTGTAGCCTTGAGGGAACCACAGGAACATTCAGTAGATGTTGGAGTTCTTCCTGTCAGGCTCGTGGTAGAACGGCTCTGAAGAATCTTGTACTCGTCTTATCTGGAACAATCTAACAGCCTAAACTGTTAACAGCCGTGTAAAGAAGCAAACACTCAGGCAGAGATTAGGACTCAAACTAGATTTATTTTAGAAAACAAATCAGCTTAGAGGCATTTGTTCACACGTGGCTGAATAGGAGGCCGTCCAATCAGGTTCGAGGTCTTCACTCTGTAGGTTGTTTGTTGGGTGAGACTCTTGGACCTCCATCAGCTGACGTGGATGTTTGATGGTCTTCCTCTCTAGTGCCAGATGATTCATCCATGAATTCAGCAGCTACAGACTGAAATGAAGCTCATGCTACTGTTAATGAATTCCTGTTCCAGATCAAATGTTCAGAGCTCAACTTGAATGCAGCCGTCTGCTGTCTGATAGTTTTTCCTCATTGTAGTCTTCAATAAAGTCTTTTTCCTCATGTCAGGATGTGGTGAGACTCTTTCTCAGTCGCTGCAGACGTCCCTCATTGTGCATCTCCAGAGAAGAAACAGAAAAACTGATCACTGCTTCAGCATCAAACGCTCTCCAGCACTGAGAGTGTTTTAGGAATTCATTCATTGTGTTGTGAACTTTGAAGGAGCAGAAACTTTACAGCTGCCAAAGATATGAGCTCCAATTCTGGATGTTTTAGGAAATGAAGTTCATCAAATAAAAACTTGATTTTTGCTGATAACTCTCATTAAATTACTGAAGAAATCCAACATAAAAACCTGTAAACTCTCAGGCAGCTTTTGTTAAAGTTTGTCTATAATTCTATCATCATGTTCTGGAACCAGGACTCTGCAGAAGTTCCTTCAATCAGATACTTGTGTGTTTCTATTTAAGGCCTCAGGTTTGAACGTACAGCAGAGGATTACAAAGGAGTGATTTTAATATTTAAATCAGTCCAGTAAATGTTTGGAGTAAAAATGATTAAAATGTTGATTTAGTTTTGTGTCAAATAATATTGTAGAGTCTCACTTAAATATATCCAAATGAGTTCAGTGTATTTACATTTTACAGAATATTTGATTTCTTTATCTCAATACTGTAGGGTCTGACCCTAAATATTATAATGATGTCAGTTTAAATAATATTTTAGTGCAGAGTCATAAACTTTAATCAGCTAAACTTACATAATAAATATCACTGCACAATCTTAACCTGAACATTCATATTATTGAGGTAAATTTACATAAATCCTGATATTCTTGAGTCTTAACTGGAATATGTCCAACATGTGCTGATAAACAACAATCAGACCAACTTTCAGATGATATTTTTTGTGGTTGTGAGACTAAATTCCTCCACATTCTGGAACTTTACATGCAGTAGCTGTAGGAATAAATAAAAATAAAATCTGTTCATTTCCACATTATGCACTTTTATTTATTCTTAATATCTCAGACTGAATGGTATCTGGCAGTAAAAACAAACTCATCTGCTGGACTGCATTTCCCAAAATGGAAACATGGACAGAATTTAACACTCATGTATCCATGGCAACGTTAACGTTTCTGCTTCTTACCAAAGTTCACAACACAAGTAAAGATTTTAATGTAAAACTTCAGGGATGACTGCTGACCATAAGTATTCTGATCAATACTTCATGATCAATACAGACCTGATCAAAATCTTAAGACCAGTTGAAAAATAGCTCGAATTTACCTTTTGCACATTTGGATCTTAATGAGGTTTTAAGTAGAGCTACAATATGCAAAAGCAAGAAGGGGGAGTGAGACAAAAAGCACTTTGAAAAAGTAATTTATTGAAAACAACAAGTAAAGTGAAATAGGCTGTTTATCAGCTGATCAAAAGTTTAAGACCACAGGCTATAAAAGCCCAAATCTGCTCAAAATTCTCATTTTCTGTCAGGCATTCACACGGTCATGTCCTCCTGATGGCTAAAGCTAAGAAGCTTTCTCTTCTTGAACATGGTCGGATCATCGAGCTGCATAAGCAAGGCCTCTCGCAGTGTATCATTGCTGCTGAGGTTGGATGCAGTAAGACAGTCATTCTAAATCTTTTGAAAGATCCTGAGCATTATGGAACAAAAAAGTCAAGTGGTAGACCCCCAAAAAATTACACCTGCGCTGAGCTGGACGATCCGATTGGCTGTCCGTCAAGACACAGGGCGGTCCTCGACCCAAATTAAGGCCCTTACTGGTGCCGACTGCAGCGCAATAACCATCAGACGGCATCTGCGGGAAAAGGGTTTCAAAAACAAAAAACGAATTCAAAGACCTCGTCTCCTACAACGCCACAAAACTGCCCGTTTAGACTTTGCCAGGGAGCATCAAACATGGGACATTGAAAGGTGGAAAAAAGTTTTATTCTCTGATGAGAAAAAATTTCACCTTGACGGTCCAGATGGCTTCCAACATTACTGGCATGACAAGGAGATCCCACCTGAGATGTTTTCTACCCGGCACAGTGGAGGGGGGTCCATCATGATCTGGGTGCTTTTTCATTCAGTGGAACACTGGAGCTTCAGGTGGTGCAGGTCGTCAAACGGCGGCTGGTTACGTGCAGATGTTGCAGCAGGCATCCCTCATGACTGAGGGCCCTCGTCTGTGTGGTAACAGCTGGGTTTTTTAACAGGACAACGCTGCAGTTCACAATGTTCGCTTGACCAAGGACTTCTTCAGGGAGAATAACATCACTCTTTTGGACCATCCCGCATGTTCACCTGATTTAAATCCCATAGAGAACATTTGGGGATGGATGGCAAGGGAAGTTTATAAAAATGGCCATCAGTTCCAGACAGTTGATGTCCTTCGTGAAGCCATCTTCACCACTTGGAGCAATGTTCCCACCAGCCTCCTGGAAACACTCGCATCAAGCATGCCCAAACCAATTTTTGAAGTGATTAACAAGAACGGTGGAGCTACTCATTACTGAGTCCTACTGAGAACATTTTTTGTTCTGGTTTGGAGAGTTTTTTGTAATTTTTTGAGCGATGGTCTGAAACTTTTGATCAGCTGATGAACAGCCTATTTCAGTTTACTTGTTGTTTTCAATAAATTACTTTTTCAAAGTGCTTTTTGTCTCACTTCCCATTCTTGCTTTTGCATATCGTAGCTCGACTTAAAACCTCATTAAGATCCAAATGTGCAAAAGGTAAATTCTAGCTATTTTTCAACTGGCCTTAAGATTTTGATCAGGTCTGTATCAGGACAGATGTTACAACTCCAGCTGTTGCATTAGACTGCAGTTATTTACAGAGAAATTAAAACATCACATTCCTCATAAAAACTAGATGGGACTTTTATTAAATAAAGAGTTGGTGAATAAACAGTGTAAAAAGTGCAAAGCAGCTCCATTAAATCAGGAGATGTGAGACTTCCACAGCATGGATCACCATCTGCTGTGTTGATTCATGGCTGAATGTCAGAATGAACTGAGATAGAAAAGCTGCTTTGAGCTGCAACATTACGGTCTGACAATCCAACACCATCACAGTTTTCATCTGGTTGTTTTGCTCCAACATGCTGTGAAGTTCAGTTTTTACCTGAATCAATACAGAGATTCTATTTCCAACCAAGACTGGAATAAAAATTAGAATGTTATGAGGTTATTAATGCAACTAAATCCTTTCAGATGGAAGGATTTACTTCTAAGTTCTAATTCAAGTTTCAGTTGGAGCACATTGCATTCACAAAGAAAAACAGTGATACCTTCATAGCAACATTTAATAAACCTAAAGCTTCCCTGTTGGCTCATTGGTGGAGTTTGTTACTGAGCATCTGAACCTTAAATCCAGTGAGATGACCATCTTCAGTCGAGGCCAGTCAGAGAACTTCAAGACCTTCCATCAGCTGGACCAGATGTGGCATCATCTCCCTCTGAACATCTGGATGACAGGAGAAAAGACAGAAATCAAACACAGATCACACAAATACAATTTATTCACTTTCATCATTTTATAAAAGTAGCATGAACTTTATTAAAACTTGACAACATCAGTAATGAAAATGTTTTTATCTCGTGTTGAAGCTAAATTTAAAGTCAATTTTAATGACAGTTTATCCTGAGAGGAGTGAGAATGGAGCTTTTATTTCCCTTTTAGAATATTCCCTCAAAATATTCGGTTTATTATTGGCTTTAGAAGCATTTTTCTTTACTTATTTTTTACATACCTCAGACTGATGCACTTTGCTGGTTTGCAGAGAATTTCATGTTCAATGACAATAAAGATCTTCTATTATAACATATTTTGCTAAAACAAGAACTGCAAACCATCTCAACCATCTCTCAGTCTGCAAAATTCCAACTGCGACAAAGAATTATCTGATGTAATTATTATAATCTTTACTGAACCAGCCCTGGAATTAATAAAAATCTGTATATGGATATGATTTTCTCTGATGGGACCACTAAAACTGCATACAATAAAGTAAATCTCTTCTGCACTGCACACATACTACACTTTTGTATAACTCTGGATGTCAGAGTAAAGGCAGACAGATCCACCGATCAGCCACAACATTCTGACCACTGACAGCTGAAGAAAACAACATCCATCATCTTGTTCTAATGCAACGTTCTGCTGGGAAACCTTGACATTCATGTGGATGTTTGACATGTACCACCACCTAAACACTGCAGGACAAACAACCCTCTAGTCTCCATGGCAACAGCAGCCCTTGATACCAGCTGCCTCCCTCAGCAGGACAAACTAAAACTGCTCAGGAGTGGTCCGAGGAACACGACAGAGCTAAGCTGTTCACCTGGGTTCCACACTCCCCACATCCACATCTGATGGAGCATCTGTGGGATGGTCCAGGATCAGCCTGGTCTAGGTAGGACCCACCCTGCAACCCACAGGATCCACAGAATCCACAGGATCCCCAGAGGTTCTGATGAACCACTGGGTCAGAGGAGTTTTAGCAGCATAAAGGGACCAACACAGTATTAGTCAGGTGGTCAGAATGTTATACTGTTATATTGTCATGCTGATTATATGATCAGTAAATGTTACCATCAATTATAACGTCCACATTGATCAGGAAAAAAACCAACAACTATCAGTTCATTCAGAAACTGGGGGGTTAAACCTAAAAACACAGACCTCAACAGCAGTTTGTTTCAAAGCAGAACACCAGCTGGTTTTCACTAAAGAAGCTTCAGAACAACAATTAAATGACAGTTTTGTTCTCATTAAGTTCAGAGTCAGCCAAAATAATGTACACACATCAGGAAAAGAAAAACTTTTATAAATATTTCATATGTATAAGTACTTCTATACATATAGATTCCTCTTTCTAAGTTTGATCAAATCACGATAACTCTGTGTCCTGTTGTACGATGTTTTCCCAACAGATGGCGCTACCCTCATGAATGGAGCATCAACAAGTGACGTCTACAACACAACAGAAATGTCTGGAAGCCAGTGGCCACCACTTTGAGCACCTCTTGTAATTGTAGAGGCCAAAGATAACTTTTATTAATCTCGTGATGTCTGAATAAATTTGGTATTGAAATATTTATGCAAGTTTTTCTTTTTCTGATGTGTGTAAACATTATTTTGGCTGACTCTGTATAATGGGTTTCTGACAGGTCTCCAGGCAACATCTTTTTATAATAATGACAAACATACCTGCATTCTACAGGAGTGATTTTCCTCATGTGCAGGTAAAGATGTGTGAGGAGCTTAGAGATGACAGGAGCAGGAGTCATCCTCACTAATTCAGCTTCCACCTAGAAACAGAAAGACCACAAACACACATACTGATATACTCTCAAACGTTCAACTTCACAGCCTCAAAATATCTGTTTAGGAAGTGTTGTGTTTCTAAATTCTGCTGAAAGCGTTGACAAACATTCTCTTACAAGGTTGTGTAAAAAAGCAGCCTGTCCTCTGAGCTACTGAGAAATCTTCCTGAACAAAGTTTCTACGTGTAAACCAGCTCAACAAAAACTAAAGCCTCAGCCAGAGATAACAGGTATTGCAAATTATAAACAACTTTCTTTGTTAGCTCAGACTTTCTGCTTCAACCTCACATAAAAAGGGGAGTTTAACTCGTCAGGTGACTGAAAATGAACGGCTTGTGCGGTTCTAGATCCAAAAGTAGGATGTTTCAACTCATGTTTTACTACAAATACATACAGTAATAAATAAATACAATGGCTGGTTGTTAGTTTATTCACTATTAATGTCACTTTATATACTGGATTGAACTTGAGCAGTGGAAAAGAGAAGGAATTTAATGAAATTATGGAGATTCAGAGAGGTAATGTTGTGCAATGTTAAGTTAAGCGCGGTTTAATTCAAACCAGCTGAATGTTAAACTTCAGTGCAGCTGAACGGGTTTCAGTTAACCTTAAAGTAAAATAACTTTTTTAAAAGCTAAAATTCACAGTAGAGAAATACAGGTTGAGAAGGTCATTCTAATAATGAGGACCACTGCGGCAGCAACTAACACAGGTGTTCAGCGGTAAGTTAGCCACCTGTGTTTATTAGCCCGCTGGCTAACTTAGCCGCTTAGCTAGCTAACGCGTCCGGACCAACTGCTCAAACACGACAAAACACAACTCTTCACAAGTCGCTGACTTAACGTACAACAAAACAACGCTACTGGTTAGAAGTATTTATCTTCTTACCGTGTTTTACTCCAAAAACAAGGTCAAAAACAGCCAGAGATGCTACCAGATGTGCCGACCATAGATACATACAGCAGACTAGATCCGCTAGCGCGCTGTCTTCTATATTGTCTATGGTCTGACCAATCACTGCTCTTTGGCTCTCAGTCAGTCTGACCAATCACTGCTCTCTGGCTCCACCCTCTGAGAATCTTGTTGTCGTTTGGCTCCACACTTGCTGATGACCACTTCCGGTCTCAGAAAATGAAAAAACGGACCTTTTCTCGTTTCTGTCTCTTACTGATTTAATTTTTTTGTTATTCTAAATATAAAATGAAAATCAAAGCATTTTTAAAATTTCCTATATCCCTTTTTTATCATGAAAATGAAAAACGACGTTTCAATTTTAATTTCAATTGAAAATTTCAATTTTAATTTTTGTATTTTAAAACGAAAATCAAATAACCACTCCTTTTTTGTTTTTCAATACCCGTTTCAGAACGAAAAATCCGATTGCCAAAATATACACGGACTACGGACCGTCTTTGAGCTCATTTTGTTGCTTTTGTTGTCATAATTTTGCTTCTCAGAAGACACTCTTTGTTCTCCCTACTTGGTTGTGCTGTTTCCATGGAGGTGCAGGACTTTATATTGTAGTTAATAATGAGCAAAGTGACTAAAACTGACATTCACAAAGAAAACGCGCTGAAACTGTTCAATTTCTCTTAGTTTTCTTGTCAGAAATGAAGCAAAGTATTTTAGTTTCATACCATCTTCAGGAGCTAAATAAGTCCAGCTCAACACCAGAAAATCAATTTCTAGGTAGTTTCCGTCTCTCTTTGTTTCGCGGTTCACACAATAAGTTCTTAACGACGCCTCATTAATTAGAAACCATAAACACAGTGTTCATTGCAGCTCAGTTATTTTATTGAATGCAAAATAAAACACAAGAAAGTCGCAGTAAAACAAGCTTTGCAGACAAAGCACAACACAACATTTTCAAGGCACGTTTACATTTCATCAGTGCATAAACGTTTCATAATAATACTGGTGAATCCCATCAACAAAATGTTCACTTCAACAGACTGCATGCTGTAACAGAGTTCAACAAATTGGCTGCAATCACAATCAATGCTCATTAGGCTATGATTTGTTCACCTGTCATTAAAATATAAAACATGTGTACTGTGCATGATGTGCCCTTGTCTGGTTTCAAAAGAAAAACACAAATGAAATTACAGTATGGTGAAGTTCAGTGCAGAAGCAGAGGAATGAAGACAGATCGTAAAGCAGACAAACTACTGGTGTTCAGGAAAGTGGCAGTTCAGGCAGGAGAGGAAGTGTTTGTGTTCACAGCGAAGACCAGGTGTCCTGAGAAGAAGCTTTTGGGGCTCAGACCCATGGTCCCATTGGCAGCTTCCAGCCACATCTGGTCTCCTGTTTTCAGCCAGAGAACAGCGTCTCCTGTTGACAGGTGGTGCCCTCCCCGGTAGATGTTGACGCTGCGCTGCACCAGCCGGTCGTTCTGCTTCAGCTCAACGTTTGTTGCAGCGGCGGGGGACGAGCAGAGGAAGCTGAACTGATACACACCAGGGATGACGCACGTGAACCGGCCTGTCTGCGAGCTGTAGTGGTTCTGTTCGTTGTAGACGACCTGACGGAAATGAATGATTCGCTCTGAAGATGTGTTGCTGTCGCCCAGGCGGACCATGAAAGCGGACTGGGTCTGAATGGCACCGATGTTGAGTGCTGGTCCAGGAGGGCCTCTGAGGCCACGGGGTCCTACACGACCTGCAGGGGACGAAAACAGAAGTTAACTCAGGATGCTGGAAGAAGAAAGCTCCTATTGTCTGGAACGGTCTAGTTACTCATTCTGTGAACTATGAATACTTTGTACTGTGCATTACCTACTTTTCTGCATAAACTAGAACATGAGTGAATATATAATTGTGGGACTTTATGTATCATAGTTAACAGGTATTATAGTTGACATTTTTGCAGTTTTGAAATTGAAAGTTATTTCTAAAGCTATTGTAGTAAACCTGTTGACATGCGATAAATCCACACTTGACTCACATACTACTTTATATTAAATAACTCAGAAAGCCTTGGAGTCTGGCCAACCCTAACCCTAAACCAGCGCTACTATCATGTTCTTTCTAAAACCATCTGATATGTAATGTGTCTGTCTGATGAGTTATTTCAAAGACCACATTTGTAAACGGTGTTGAAAAAGACGAGATAAAGATAAGTGAGTAAGCTACCTCGACGACCTCGTTGTCCTCTTGGTCCTCGGGGTCCTCGGGGCCCTCGGGGCCCTGGTAGTCCAATGGGTCCAGCTCCGGAATCTAAAGAAGACACAGACACTAAATTAAGTTTCATAATTTAACATTAATTTTTACAAATGTTTGTGCTTGTATCAGTAATCTTTAAATGGTTTCTATTAATGTGAGGACCAACTTCACCAAAACGGCAAAAAATTCTAACCAACAGCTGTTTGGAAGGAGTTGACAGTTTTTCACCAATCCTCCACTTAAAATAACAAACTACACATGTATAGACATCTCTGGAAACATTTTATCCAGAGGTCAGCGGGGCGCTGATTTTAAATCCTGCTGTTTCCAGATTAAGTTTCTTTTAGTTTTTTCAATTACTCTTTAACTTAGACCTTCAGAATGAAGTATTTTTACAATTTAGCAACATTATCCTGTTCTTAATATAAGATTTGATATTAATTAAATGATAAAGCTACTGGGAAGACATTCAAATGTATGAACAGGATGAACAAAAGTGAGATCATGAGATAAACGAGCAAATACCTGGTTCTCCTGGGAACTCAGAGAGTCCTCCTGATCCATATCCTGTGTTTGAACAAGAATTTAATGAAAATGTGCTCATATCAGTAAATTATGAATAGATGCATTTGGCATAAAGACCACCTCCACCAATATGCCAAATAGTTAAAAGAAACAGGTGTTACAGAATATTAATGTGTGTTTAAAATGTGACCACTACATGTTAGTGGTTAACACCGACCTCTCTTTCACTGACTGCCGCTTTACAGCCGCCTGCAAGATTAAACACCACAAACGAAGAGGAGTTTAGAGTGAAATAGGGTTAGAGAAGAAAAACACAACACCACGTTAAGTTCAGAATGAAAAACACAGTATGATCTGAGAGTTCCCCCCGTGGTTAAAAAAAGTCAGCTCCAGTGTGTGTTTTGTTTTATTTTTTACCAAAGCAGGGCCTCTCCCTCCAGGCCGACAGGTCCAGGCGAGGGAGTGATGAGCACCGGACGAGGCGGTTCCTGTTTGAGACGACACTGAAGGCGTCGATGGGGACGGAGTTGATGCCGGTGTTATCGCAGATGATCCTGGACAACCTGGCGGAGGACAGAACGGATCGCTGCCTCGGGGTGAAGACGCCCGGGTTCTGGTACCACAGCCTGAGAGTTTGAGAGGGGAAAGGAACAAATTAGTGTCAACAAAAACAGTATCTGAAACGCAGAATTTTGGGGCAGTGTACATAGAGTCTGCATATGAGGTTTCGTTTCATGACATAACATTAAATTTAAAAAGAATCAAAATGAATGGAAGTGCTTAGTATTTACCTATAATCTCAAAAGCAACACAGATTTCACCTGTTTTTCTAAAAACATACATCTTTTGAGACCCTCTTGTCCACTATAAATAGTGTATATAATGGTATTTACTGAACAGGTGTGTTACATCAGTTACAGTTCTATAATGTTCCTAATACATCAGATAAGCTATCCCAACAACAATAACCATGAGGGGAAAATTAAAAAGATTGTATTCAACATTAAAAAAGTAACTGTGCAAAAAATTTAATATAAAATGCATCTTAAAAGAGCATTTCCTATTTCACTGACAGAAGTATTGCACAAATATTGACCAAACTGTCAAAAATGAACAGTGTTTAAGGAGGTTTTCGTTCACATTGTGATTTCATCGGCACCCCAGATTCTTCCTCGTCTGACCCACAGAAAACCTACCCAGGAATTGGTCTGATTCTTAGACCCTGTGAGCGTTTACAACCCTACCTTCATTCCACATCTTCTGGACATCTGGATTTTGCACATTTCTTACTGTATTTTATTTTATTTTTTTTTAAGAAATTGTTCTCTGATTGTGTAAATGCACTTACAGGATTGCTGTTTCATTTCATTGCACTTCCATTGTCCTGTGACTGATACTGACCTGTCACCCTGACGGATCTTCTGGAACTGGGTTGCGATGAGGCAGGAGAACAGCGGCCCCACCCGGCCGCCCTGGACAAACGGCTCGGCCACACCTCCCAGCCAGATATCGATGTTGTCGGGAGTCCCGTAGAGCTGCAGCAGCCTGCGAGCCAGGTCCCTGTTGCCCAGAACCTGGCCCAGCTGGGCCTCGTTTCTGGGCTGACTCAGGTTACAGAACTTACGCCAGGCGTTGTAGCCTAAAGATGGAAATGTGTTAATACATGAAAGTTGTGAAAGTGATGACACACTGGAAGAAAACAGGGTGAAAGTGAGTGAGGGATGTACCAGGAATGCCGTGGTCTCGTCCTCTCTGCATGTTGAGAGCGGCCAGATCCAAGGCCAGATGCTCCACGAACTGGAACAGCCTCTCTCTCAGAGCGTCCACCATCATGTGATCCTGGGTGTTGAGCTTAGCAGGACGGCCGACCAGACCACGCAGCAGAGGGTCAATTCCACCTGCAGACAGAGAAGGAAGAATTGGACTGAATGTTCCAGGCACAATAGAAAGGTGGCTGCGTTTTTCTCAGTTCAACTCACCCTCAAAGACAATTCTCCAGGGAGTAAAGAAGGCCTTGAACAGGGGGACGCTGGGGAACTGAGGGCTCTCCCTGTAGTTTGCATCCAGACGGCCTAAGACTGGCTGAATGGCCAAGTGGGCGAAGCGGTAGGCTGCTGTTGCAAAGACGTTGGCGATGCTGGGGTCCACGTTAGGGTTGTAGCCGGGGTAACGGCCGAGCACTGTGCGCATCGCAACATCACCCACAATGTGAGGCAGGTAGTCTCTGAACACAAACACCTGATAGACACAAAGAGGTTTAATGTGAGCGAACGTCTGTGGAGGTCTAAATACGACTGCAGACCGACTGTCAGGTTCAGCTACCTGTGTGTAAGCACCCATGATCTTTCGGGCCTCTTGGTAGAGCGTCTCACTGTCCCAGTGTGGGTTCAGCCTCTTCAGCTCACGAGCCAGACGGTTGTGTTCACGCATGAACAGCGTGTGAAGAGACGTCAGAGCGATGTTCTCGTCCACGCGACCGTCACCTTAGAGACAGAAACCAAGCAAGCAAGTGTTCATTTCATGTTCAGGGTTATATGTTTGGAACCAAAAATGATTTAATAATGCTTTATTGGTCAGTAATGACCTGAAATATTAAGAACATTTGAACTTTCTTTGTTTTCTTTTCAAATATTTAATTAAATATGTTTTTAATATCCTGAATTCTTCATTAGAAATGTTGAGAATGAAAACCATCTTCATGGTTTTTTTGAGATTTATAACTGCAGACCTGATGGCTCGTTAGGATTATGATCCAATGATACAAACTCTAATGTGATTATTTATTTTTAAACAATTGTAACTTCATCTATGAAGCCACATCTGACATTATTTTAACTAAGTATCATTATATTATCATTCATTACATACTTTACAGCATCTAGTTATTCCTATCCAATAGGAATTACAGATGTTGACATACATGAAGTACTTTAAACTTTCTAAGTGTTACCACAACCTGGCAGCCCCAAATTCTTATTACTACTCCTCTGGCTTATCGCTTATCTAAAAAGCAGTACTAATCAGTTGATTTGAGAGGTGATTAACCTGCAATGAAGCAAGGAACCTCCCTGGCGTTGGTGTCGTTGGTGACCCTCGCGCGAGTAGCACACATTTCTGACTTCATGGGGCTGAAGGGCAGCAGCTCGAAGCCGTTGTCTCTGAACTCTGTGTTGACGCGCAGCAGGCCGCCATCGTCGGTCAGGTTGCGAAGGAACAGGGCCAGCTTGTCCTCAGAGCCGTACACCTGGCTGAGGTCCAGGAAGGCCGTCAGAGCGTTGACCTGCTCCCTCTTGTTGGGCTCGCCGCCGAAATTGTAGGCCGAGAATCCGGTTCCACAAGCAGGGGCGGATCTGAAGGATGGGATGCATTCCTCGTTGGACAGGCGAGGGTCACGAGGGGGAATCTGTTGGCAGAAAAGACAGGATGTGAATGAGAGAGACAGAAGTAAAGGTAGAGATTGAAAACGATGTCTCAGCGTTTGACACCAACCGGGATGGGGATGCACGGCTCGGTGCGTTCGCAGCTCTCCATACAGTTCACACCGTTGCTGAAGGATCTGATGCTGGGCGAGAAGGGAGTGAAGGTGAGGTCGTGGTCGTTCCACTGCCCGAACAGGGTCACCATGTGGGTGAACTCGGTGTCGTTGACCACGCCTGCATCCGTCGTGCTGAGGATGTTGTTGGACACCTGACGCACCTGAGAATGAAAGACGGTCGTAAAGTCTCAATCACAAATCAGCATTTCTACATAATAACCAGTGTCTGGCATCCTGAAGTCGTACCAGTGGGAGCAGGAAGTTGTTGAACGTTCGGTTTTGGTCCCATCCTTTCGGTTCAGAGATGCCGTCGTCATACTCAGGACCCAGCCAGCGGGTGAAGGGGGTGTTGGAGGCTCCTAGGCGAGGGTTTTGTCTGAAAGCAAACCAAAGATGGTCATGTTTGGAAACGCCGCTTGAGAAACCACAGGGAAGTTTACACATCTTCTGCGGTATATGGCCTAAGATGTTTAAGTGAATTTCACAAGAGTTCCCTTTAAATGGAAGATGAACTTTTTCTCAAAGTCACCTTGTCACAAAATCAGCTAATTAATTTTTGGAAATAAACCATACAATTGTCTTTTGTAATGTTAAAATGGGTTTGATTAACAGTTTTTTGTAAGAAAAAGTAGTAAAATAAAAGATGCTTTGTATGTTATTATGAAGTACTCGAGGAGTCAAATGAGCATTTAAATCTGTATTTTATCACACTTCAGTGTTTCTCTTACAGGTTGTTGCAGACGCTGGTCACTGTGCGGTACTTGTTCAGGTTCTGAGTGGTGCGGCAATCAGGACGACGGACTCGAGCTGCACATCCACTTATACTTTCAAGTGTTCTCAGGTCTTCTTCAGTGAGCAAATCTGAAAAGACACATTTCACAGATTCATTCATATGTCTAGCAGTTAATCACAGCTTTGAAGAGCTCCACGGTGGCCTCATTATGAAACAGAACACCTCACACCTTCAACCCGAACCAGGAAACGCCGTGACAAAAGACAATGCAATCTCTGTGTGTCGTCTTTGTGTCTGACCTGTTGCGTTGAGCGAGCGTTTGTGCACACGATGCACCCTGTCGTGCAGCAGACGGAGGGTTTGTGCCATGTAGTCCGCAGATCTCACAGCTTGGCGGGTGTCGCCACGAGGCTGCTTCAGGAGACGAAGGGCGTCGCGAGGACTCACCACCTCTTTACGGACTCGCCTCAGACTCCTGGAGGAACAAAAAGTCACACAGTTGAACAATACAGTGGGGATTTTCTTACATTCGTTCAACAAATAACAAACAATGTGCTACGGAGTTGCTTTAATGAATCTCTTTTTATTGTGTATTCATGGGGAAATAACGTGAAAATGATAAACTCACTCTTGTCTGGAGTATTTGTACGCATCATCAACTATTTTCTTGGCCTCCTCAAAGCAGTGCTTAAGGTAAGGGCTGCCAGGAAATTCACCTGCGAAGAAATAAAGAAATTTGTAATGCAACATGAAATTAAAAAAAACCCAAGAAAACATAAGAATTACTGTAGAAAGAGTGCAACCTACCTGAAGGCTTAGAGTGAGTGGGCACCAGGCAGATGCCCAGAATAAAGAGGAAAGGGACACGCATCTCTGAAAGAAATAATCAAACCAAAGTCTGTAAAAAAAAATTTAAGCGTATTTATGAAAAAGCGTGCACAGAAATGATGCCTCAGAAATAATCTTGTTACCTGTGTCTGTGCAGATGCCTGTGAAGGTTTCAGAATCTCTCTGAGGTCTGGAGTTTGTGATGCTGTGTCGAACGGCATCGGCCTCTTTATATTCAGTCGAGGCGGCGGAGGCCTCGCCCTCCTCCAGAAGCTACTGTTAGTAAAGTGCATTTCCTTCTTCCTTCTTGCTGGGTTTAAGGAAAGGTTTTGTTTCTTGATCAGTTATGGCTTCTGGTCAACTGATAGGATCAATGATGTCATTCAGAAAGGCAATAAAGCAGAACTAGCACCATAAACAATTGGATTTACTTGTAAGTAGTTAAGTAATAAGGTGTGTTCAGTACAATTATAATGTCACTGTTGTGTTAAGTAATTTGAAGCTTGTGCATAATCCGATACACCTTTTGTTTTCTTTTTATATTTTATTGACGTCACATACAGCATTTATGAAGCACCTTTAAATTTATTAATAAAAATATTAATAAAAAGAATAAGAAAACTAATAAAAAAAGTAGCTGCTGCTGTGTCCTGCTCGTAGCATCGCAGTTAGGTTTTTTGTTTTGTTTTATGGCTGCTACCGAGAAAGTATGCTGTTTATGTGATTTTTCAGATAAAGTTTATGATGCTACGCTGCCTCTTATCGATGGTGATGCCAAGAATGACAAGCATGCAAAACAAGTGATTAATCATTTTCTTGCATGAGTTATACGTCACTAATTGCCTGATTTTATGCAGGATCCACGATACAGAAAACTAGAAATGCATGGAAAAAACACACATTGTCACTACTTTACATTTTTGCTGTATAATTTCACCAATTATATTCTCAGGAGAGCTCATATTATATTAAAAAAAAAAAAACTCCCCTTGAGCCACCTGTAGTTTTCACTCTGGATGGTGATGATATGAAATAAAGGAGGAAGAGAGGGGATGCAAACCAGGGGCATTGTGACTTCTCTGTTCTTTCTCATAAATGAAATCTGCAATTTTTGTTCTCCAGAGCAGAAATCACTTTCATTTAGTTGCCATGCAGGAGAATTTGAACAGTTTTCTTCTCTGTTTCACTACTTCACTGATGTTGTCACACTGTGGCTTACAGCCTACAGGGTTACAAAACACAAACTGATGAAATTCAGAACACTTTTGAAAAGACAAAGCCATTCACTTTATTTTCTCCTGATGAGAAACTTAAAAAAGCATTGAATACTAAAACTAGAAGAACTTATCTATTTCTTTAGTTATCAAAAATCCATTTTGTTCCTTGTTGGCAGAATTAGGTTAGATTGTATTTACTGAAGGTGTTCGACAGAGAAACAGGTAAATAAGTGATAGGTTGTGTCTGTGAGTGAGACACGGCTGTGCAATGAGGAAAAGGAAGGACAGACATACAGTCAAACATACATGTACTTGAAACAGGTAGCGTGTGTGTGTTTGGGCGGAGATTCCTGTGACTAATGACTATTCACTGTCAGGGAAGGTTGTGGCAAAACAAGGAACAGGAATATGAGAAATAAACGAACAGCCTGAATAGGAACAAATAACTAATTATCTATGATAAAGTAAATGACAGAATCATATTACTGAAGCACAAAGCTCACTAAATCAGGGGTGTCAAACACGCGGCACGTGGGCCAAAACCGGCACATCAGAGGGTCCGATCTGGCCCTTAAAGTGTAAAAATTACAGAGGAGACATTAATACATTTAAAATCATTTCTAGACCATGACAAGTTGTTTCATCATAAAGTAAAACACTAGATTGCTCATTGTTCTTTTGTCGTTCGTTGTCTTTTTTTTGTCTAAAGTGTGTTGCTTGTCTCTCGTTTTTTGTCGTGTTGTGTCTCATTTTTGGAATATTTTGTCTTCTTTTTGTTGTTTTTTGTCATTTTGATCATAAAGTAAAATACTACATTGCTCATTGTTCTTTTGTCATTTTGTGTCTCATTTTGGAACAGTTTGTCTTGTTTTTGTTGTTTATTGTCTTTTGTTTGTCTGAAGGTTGTTGCTTTTCTCATGTTTTTGTTGTTTTGTGTTTCCTTTTTGTAATATTTTGTCTTCTTTTTGTTGTTTTTGTCTTTTTTGTCATTTTGATCATGAATTAAAGTACTGCATTGCTTATTTTTCTTTTGTCATTTTGTGTCTCATTTTTGGAATATTTTGTCTTCTTCTTGTTGTCTTTTATCTGACATTTGTCATTTTGATCATAAAGTAAAATACTATATCGTTCAGTTCCAGATGACTAAATGTTTTGTTCCTTTGTATACTCTGTGATGTGTAAGTTGTAATGTGTAAATGATAAACTGAGGCATAATGTTGTTGAAATTTAACTTAATTTTCTTCACAAATTTCAGGTTGTTCATGTTTTGAAAAAAAACAACAACTATTTCTTAAATGTAAACACTTTCAGAATGTACTTTTTTGCACTAAATAAAGAAAAAATTTTGCGTTATTTTTTTGGTTATTGCACTCTGATTTTACTGGTCTGGATCACTTGAACTCAAATTAGACTGAATGTGGCCCTTGAACTAAATGAGTTTGACACTCCTGCACTAAAGACTACAAAAATAACAAAATTAAAATACTATAAATAAAAGAATGGGAAAAGCACACATTGGCAAGCTCCTAAATATGCATCAACGCAACAATTTACCTTGGAAAACATTTCACACTATGGACAACATCTCCTGCACCACATTCTTTCCTCCGATATTATTTGAAGACTCAGTTTGAACTGGTTCATCCTCTGCAGTGGATTTAAAAAGTTAAAGAAAAGGCTGCACATAATAAACATACATATAAAGCGTTGCATCCTGTGTTTAAACAAGGTATAAAAAGCCTGACCCCGAAAAAGAAGAAATTCCTTGCATATCTTGACAAGTGTGTCCCTGTAAACTATTGATGATGATCATGTTGGATTTTTTTGTTTTTGTTTTCTTCTACATGTACAGGAATTTTAAAATTAACAAATGCCATCAGTTTAATGAGGGTTTAATTTGTCCGCTTGCTGTTAAAGAAAAAAAAGCCACTTTTACTGTGTTTGCAACATAAACTGAAGAGTTGCACTGTCATGTCCAAATCCCTCTTTGAAGGAAGTTTTTAAAAAAAAAAAAAAAAAAGCAGAAATTAACAGCAACGATTGAAATGTCGTTAGAGAACCTCAAAGTTTGGCAAGGTATCACGTTTCACCATATACTGTTTTTATCTTGTTTTTCTGTGTGCTTTTATAATCAGGCTACAATATTGTACAATCAGATAGATAAGGCAGAATTACAAAAAAATAGACTCTAATTGAAAAACACCTGACAAATACGACCTCGAAAACAATAGTTCTGTTGGGGACTGGCGTAATTCCCCTGGTCCAGGAAGCAGAGCTGTTTTGGACAATGCGTGAGTCATTTTGATAACAATAACTTACTATGCAAAGAAACAAATCTTTCTAGGGACACAACAAGGAAGTGTGTACTTAGTGCTGGAGACAAAAATGTGCAGTGTCTTCCTGCAGGAGTTCTCAGCATGCAGGAGGTCTTATCGTAACACCTCACCGAGGGTGTTTCATCAGTTCCATGTAAATGTTTAAACATCATTAACCTAATTCTTGAAAACGCTGATAAAAGACAAGTAGGTCATGAGTTCATCCATGAGGGCACAAATCTAATAATTAAAAAATAAAACAGTATTTTAATAACATGAATTCTGCAGCAACCACAAAACATGACAGAGTTGAATAAAAACAAAAAAGCAAGTCAAAAATGAAGGTTTCTCATTTCATGGACATCCTGTCTGAGTTTGTGTCACCACGGCGACAGCAAAAATAATGAATGATTGAAATATGAGCACAAGTTGGCTCAGTAGAGGTTCACATGCACCATAAAAAAAATAAAACATGAATGTGTTGGCAATTCTTTATCCATCACCCTGAATGACACCAGATACATTTACAGATACATAAAAATATCTGGGCTATTTTATGCCGTTAAATAAACAGCAGCAGGGTCTGCAGCCGTGTTATTTAAGTTCAGTAATATGTTGCTAAACCGAAAACCAATTAGAGGAACATGAGGTCACGGCTTGTTTTTTCATTTTTATTTCCTTTTTTTAAAAGACAAAACCAAAATGCACCTTGAAGTGGAATAAGCCTGATTTGAAAAGACAGAGTATGTATAGCATTCTTTTGCCATTTAAAAGTCTATAAACCAGTAAATTACAGCCCGCTTTTTCATCCTATCCCTCACATCAGTATTTTAAGATCCTGCTAAAACTCCTGGCAAAAGCAAACAAAGAAACTTCGTATTCAGAATTTACACACAGCTAATAATAATGGTTTACACACATTTAACCATCGAATGATGTGGAGAAATTGTCTTATTGCACTTCTTTGTACTTGGGGACTGAACCATGTGCAGCCTCTGGGCATCCTTTGCTCCCTTCACATTATTGTTCACTGGGGTTTTGTTTTTAAAACTGCAGTATGAAGTCCTGCACCTCTATGGAAACAACACGAACATGGCTAAAGAGAAACAAAAAATGTCTTCTAAAAAATCCTGCTATCAACATGTCCAACACTTTTGTAGGTGACTATAAATATTTTATGACTCACATTTTAAATTTGTTTTCATACTTTACAGATCCCTACCTGTTCAGTGCAAACAAAGCCTACAGTTCAGGCGAGTTTAGCCATTAAGTCCCTGGAATTCTGTCAAGTCACTGTTGGTCAGAGCTGAGTCACTGCTGCACCAAGTAGCACAGAATTCTATTTTATTTTATTAGGGAATATATCTAGTGCATATTTAAGTTCATTTTTGTCATTTTGTAAAAAAAAATAGGAGATGTAGAATAAAGTGGTTTTGATTAAATAAGACAATTTTAAGCTTAAATTTTGATACTTTCTGAACGGCAGCAGTCAAAGTAGTACAAAGTCTGATCATTCTTTGTTTTTACAGATTGTTGTGATAAATGGTGCAATTTTCATGATTTTTAAAAGATGTCTCAGCTTTTATACCCACTGGCGTGTGGCGCAGTGAGACAGGGCATTGTAGATAGTGCTCGGAGAGTAAGGTGTGCATTTTTAGTGGGTTATGATAATATATTTTGCCTTGTATTTCAAGATGGAGTGCGGTCATTTCATATTAATGCTGATTTAAATCCAGTTGTAGAAATGGAACCAGATCTTACTGGATAAAATCTTTAAAACTGTTCATTTACTGTCAATTAATTAAAGAAATTATGTGAGCTGGCTCTGTCATTGTAGTGTTTTTATTCTCACAAGTGAAACTAAACTAGATTTTGTCACAGTTCTAACACATTCAAACATCCATTTTAACATCACAGACTCAGAACAGAAGTTTGGTTGTATGTCAGAATAATGTGCCAATTATATGGGTAAATGTGTAGCATAAACAGGAATTTCTTGGCAGCTTTAATTTTATGCTGATTGCTGTTGTCAGCTCAGCCTAAAACAGCACAGTCATCTTTAGCATCTCCTGTCGTAGGCGAATTAAAGTTAGCAATTTAGCCACACTGAACTTTACCTCGAAGAGACAAACTGGTTGAACATGCAGGTTATGTCACTAAATGTGTAGGAAACGGTGTGCAGAATAACAAAGTGATTTCACAAGTTCAGAAAACACAAAGGAAAAAGTACTGATGTGGAAAGTTAGAAGGAAGAAACGGAGAGAGAAGAAGAAGTCTCGGTATGTGTCGTGGAATTCTGTGTATTATGTGTATTGTGACACCGGGCAGTTACATAACGCTGCTCTATCAACACCTCTACAGTCTGTTTTTACTGCACCTTGAGTTTATTAAAGGCTGCGTACTTCCTCACATGATCAGCAGGAGCCATAATTTTCTGTCATAAAATAGATTGAGCACAAAGATGAATAAATTTTTTACTAATTTACAGTTTACACATCCGATAGTGGCAGTCCTCGGAAACGTGCAACCTCCTTTACTGGAATGACCCACTTACTTTACCATAAGCTACAAGTCATAAAGATAAATCACCAGTGGGTACACAGAGTACCATAAAGGACTTTTGTTTTTACACAAAAACTTTCAGTCCTCAACTAACCCTTCCGATCAAGTGGCTGTGTGCAATCACGCCTACTGAAACTCTCCATGACAATATGAGGCGGGACAGTTTTACAGTAAACGGGGATCATGGAAACAGTCAGATACAGAAACCATGTTAAACCTGTCTGACAGTGGACATCACGGTGAATGTAAAAATAGTGTCTGTCTTAGTTGGAGTTTCAGATAACTAGAGGATAAATATTTAACCAGCAAATACTTTATGTTTCTGAAAGTTTATTTTGAACATTTCAACATAAAAAGAAAACAAAAGACAATGAACGACTTGCTCAACAAGGAGTGGGAAGAAGTCGAAGCTTATCTAATCCCACCCCTTCTCCTTACACAAATGACTGTAAATCTATTCTTCTTCCTGCTTCTTCAAAATACTACCACTTATAAACAATTATAGTAACAATAATAAAATAATAGTGGACATAATTTATAACAAATATGCACCAATATGTCCATTTATATTTATACTAATGGACAAAGGCAAAAGAACCTAACAAAAGCAAAACACAACAGAAGGAAAAGAAAAGACCCAACTACAAATACACATTAATAAAGAAAATAAACCATTAAAGATATAAATAATTACTAACAACCCCACTTTATCCCTGTATTCTGTGAAAACATTATCTTTATATTTTTTTGTAAACTGTTTCATGTTTGAACATTGCTTCATCTCCTCACCCACACCATTCCAGAGTTTTACCCCAAAGAACGAATTGCAAAATCTTTTTCTGTTTGTATGGATTTTGTTCATTCTGAAATTGTATTTTCAATTGTAATTGTATTGATATCTTAATTGATATCCCCCTTCTCGATCCCTACACAATCTCTGTATATTTTGTGGCAAAATGTTATTTTTTGCTTCGTACATGATTTGTGCAGTTTGGAGTTTCACTATAACTGTACATTTTAATAATTTTGACTGTATGAAGAGTGAGTAAGTATGATCCATATAGCCGACATTGTGAATAACCCGTTTTGCCAGACATAACACCACACATTTCCACAAAAAACTTTCATACTAAATAAGTTAAATAAAAACAATGAATAAATGCTAAAAAATGAAAGTTGCTTTTGTGCGTTATAAAACCTTATAGCAGTTAGAATAAAAGGCTTCCTGTACCTATCAGATTTGTACATTGGTGCAATCAGTCTGTGACTGAAGGTGCTGCTGTTGATGGCCTCCAGGGTGTGGGGTGGGTGTGTAGGGTTGGTCATTAGTGAAACCACTTTGTTCAGAGTTCTGGCCTCTGCCACCTACTGGGCCGTTTGTTGTTCAGCCCTGACCACTGAACCAGCCTTCATAATCAGCTCCTCTAGGTTTTTTTCCCTGTTAAAAGGATGTTTTCCTTGCCACTGTTGCCTTAGGGCTTGCTTTGGGGGTTCAGGCATATGGGTTCTGTAAAGCATCTTGAGACAATTTGATTGTAATTGTAAATTGAATTTAATTGAATTTAACTGAATTCAATTCAAATTAAAAAATTGAATTGAACTGAAAATAGTCGGCTTGTCCCTTCCTGTACTCCGCCTCCATATGACTCTTCCAGTCCAGTTCCCTGTCAAGCTGCACACCAAGGTACCTGTGATTGGCAACCACCTCCACCTCAGTGCCCCTGATGGTGACTGGTGTTGGTTGGGTCCTCCATCCGCCCCTCCTGAAATCCACAACTATCTCCTTTGTTTTTGTAATGTTAAGGTGGAGGTGATTGTGTTCACTCCACTCCACAAAGTTGTTTATTGCGTCCCTATACTCCTCCTCTTCGCCCCCTTTGATGAGGCCGACAACATCCGAAAATTTCTGCAGAAAGCAGCTGCTGGTGTTGTATGGGAAATCTGCTGTGTAGATGGTAAACAGGAATGGAGACAGCACAGTTTCTTGTGGAGCTTCTGTGCTGCTCAGGATGGTGCTTGAGACCCTGTTCTGTTGGGGCACGTACTGGGGTCTGAGGAAAAGGTAATCCAAACACCACAGTACCAGTGATGGATCCACCTTCATCTTCTCTATCTATTGCCCTAACAGTTGAAGCTGAATGGAATTGAAGGCACTGAAGAAGTCAAAGAATGGGATCCTTACAGATGCATCAGATGTGTGTATGCCCTCTGCAGCATGTAAATGACGGCACCCTCGACACTGATGTTGGGCTGATATGCAAACTGTAAAGGATCCAGACACTGTCATTTGTTTGCTTTCAGAAGCCGTAGATTGATGGACCTCCACCATGTGACTTTGGACAGTGTTACTTACTGCATAGAAATGTTTTAATACAGAGGTAGCACATGACATGGCATAATGGAATGTCCTAAATCCTACAATAGACAACAGAAATGAGCACACCTTCAATAAGACTTATGCTTCAGATTATTACAAAATTTAATCCACTTCTCAACAACTACATTATTTCTAAGTTCACGTGTAGCGTATTTTCTGTTATAAACAATCAAAAGACTATATTGAGAATACAGACCCCAGAGATGACCCGTAAACACCAGAACCTTCTGAATTGTGGACCTATGGGCTGTGTCTATCTGCATGTCTGCATCATGGCTCCACATGGAAAACAAAAGGCCAGAAACACCAAAAAATCTGAAAGTGAGACTTGACAAAAATGGAAAATGATACAGGAAGAGTGGTGAAAAATTAAAATCTGTTGAAAGATGTCAAAAGAGGTATAGAATCAAATCACTAATTGGATGTACACATAAAATGAGGCGGCTTGCACTACTTGGTCAATCAAGCTCTGATAAACAGATGAGCAAATTCCATAGACGTGGCACAGGGATCATCAATGGAAATCGAAGTTTCAGTGACAACTTACACAGTGAGAATGACAGTGCAAAACATCCTATTTGCTAAAATGCATGTAACTGAACCTAATGAATGGACACCATCTGCAGAGGTTGATGTTATGCACTGTCAATCTCATTGTATAAACTGTCAGACAAACTTCGATTTCCTCTGATAAACCCTGTGCCAAGGATGAAGCATGGCAAAATGTGTTCCTTGAGAAACCTAATGTAGCATAAACTAGTTTTTGACAAGCATTCTGTATGTGTGTCGATCTGTTGGCAGATATTATCAATGCAATAACATGACAATTGTGCAGCAAACAGTCATGAAATTTGACAGGTTTGAAGTTGACCTCACAATAAAAAGATAGGCGAAGTCTGACCTGCAGAGTATTTAGGTAATCATGCAATAACCAAGTAGTGACTGCTGAGTCCCTATGGGTTGGAGTGGCTGCATATGAAATGTCCTTATTTTTGAAAGAAAAGCAGTTTTTTTTTTCAATGACGATAATACAGTCTAGACATTGTTAATGTGGGAAATGACTATTCTAGCTGGAAACGGCAGATTTTTAATGAAATATCTCCATAGGGGTACAGAGGAACACTTCCAGCAACCATCACTCCTGTGTTCTAATGCTACATTGTGTTAGCTAATGGTGTTGAAAGGCTAATTGATGATTAGAAAACCCTTGTGCAATTATGTTAGTACATGAATAAAAGTGTGAAATTGTTTGGGTGACCCCGAATTTTTGAACGGTAGTATACATAGGACTTATTTTTGCTTTCAGGTAACAGCATATGGCTTAACAGTTTCTGACTTTAGCTGGTTCCTCTTGGATCACATCAAGCCTGTTGTAAAACAATCTTGGTGTCTGGTTTGACAGGAATCTGACTTTTGAAAAGCAAACCACAAGACTTGTGCAATGTTGCTTTTAATCATCTTAGAAATATTTAAAAAATACAGTCTATCTTAACTTTTAAAGACACAGTGACTGTTTTACAGGTTTTTATTTAATCAGACATAATTTTAAAGCGTTTAACTGAATCTAAAGTTAAAAAAAAAATGTATTGCCCTACTCTAGACTGTGCAGAACTCAGCTGCCAGGCTTTTAATTGGGATGGTTGAGATTAAAATGAAGTTTGAAGATGGATGTGAGGACTCATCCAGACCTGCACTGAATAAAAACTGATAATGGTGCAAAAATTCATAGGTAGAAAAACAGGTTAGCTCAAACTGCTAATTGCAGTTGGCATATCAGTAGCAGTTTGTGGGGGAAAAAAAACCTACAAGGCACAGTTTCTCTGACCTTTAGAACGGCTTGGATCATCAGTGGGGTCACTATGGATCAGCTCACACTCTTGGTCCTACCCTGAAAAAAGAAGTATGGAGATACATTATATGCTGTTGTATATTATATTATGTTTTATTTATTTGCTGTGAAATTTAACAAATTGAATGAAACAATTCAACAGTGCATATAGGGACCTACTCATCCTAGTTATCCCATCATCTTGATACCACACATAATGAATGTTATCAAATGTGAAGATTTGTTGATGCTGTTTTATATCATTATAATGTACTTTATCTTTAGGGTTTGGGCGCTTGGTTGGATGAATCAAATATTCTGAGGGCATCATCATGGACCCTGGAGAATGGTGGTGAGCATTAACCTGGTCAGGACTACCACAGTGAAGACATAGTCCTGACAGTGAAGCACGGAGATGGGAGTGTAATAATATGAATGCCTATAAATATCATCATCAGACTTCTTTAATGCAAAGAGTAAGCACAGGCATTTTTTTATGCCATCTGTTGACATTATGCACTGTTATTCCCACTGTATAAACTGTCAGCGAATCTTCAATTTCCATTGATAAACCCTGTGCCAAGTCTGAAGTATTTGCCTGTGTGCTTATCAGAGCTTGATTGTGCTGGTAGCACTTTATAAAGTCTCACCCTCAGATTTTTAAATTTCTCTGGTAATTGTTTTGCATGTGGAGCCACGATGTAGACGTGCAGGTAGATACAGCCCCCAGGTCCAAAACTGAGAAGGTTCTGAGGTTGCTAATCATTATTCTAACCATGTTCATGCAGCGAGGCTAATTGGGAATCACATGTGTACTTGGCTTTGTTTTAGTGATTTTCAGTTTCTTTTTATTATTTGTTTATTGACCTGGCTAAAGTTTCATTTGTAAAAAAATCCTATGTGCAGGAAAAACCCTTTTTGGAGTACACTTCTATCTCTATAACTCAGCCTGTACTTTCCACTTTCTTCTGTGATCTGCTCAGATGTTTGCCTCCTCCTTGGGAAAACCAAACCTTCCTCTCAAGAATATTGTTTTATTTATCCTAAGTTTGTCTTCATTATTTCTACTTCATTATTTGTACCTTTTCAGTCTGGGAAACTCTGTGCCTTGACATCTCCAATCGCCTACTTGTGGTGTCTTTGCGTCACCTGTTGCTACCTTCTTCGTGGTTATTGAACACTACTTTATTCTGCATAGGTGTGTCACCAACAGAGTCTCCACGGCTAAATTAGTTTGTCTATTATGCGACTGACCTCAGTGGAATGACAACACTGAGGAGCTTCTCATTGTTGAGCAATAATTATTACTAGCCGCTGGTATTGTTTTCACCTTGTCAGTCTGCTTGTCTGTATGTTTCATCATGGTAAAATGTGTTCCTGGAGAAACCTATTGTAGTACGAACCAGTTTTTTGACAGGCAGGTGTGTCTATCTGTCAGATTTTATCAATGTAATAGCGTGACAATTGTGCAGCGTACAGTCATGAAACTGTACAGGTTTGGAGTTGATCTCAATAAAAACAATACGTGCAGAGTATTTATGTAATTTATGTATTTATGTAATTGCACATTAACGACTGCTGAGTCCTTATGAGTTGGAAAACAGAATATTGAAGACAGGTGGAGAAACTGTAGATATTATTTAAATTTTATATTATTTAAAAAATACAGATCACAGAATGAATGTCAAATGTTTACTTTTTTCAGTCTATTTTGATTACAGTATGCGTTCCTTATCTCCTCCATGTTGTCATGCGTAAGTTCTTCTGTGTTGGTTAGATAGACGTAAAGTCATACACACCAAGACATGAAACCAGTAGCATTTTGTGGAAAAAATTACTAGAATGAGTGTCAGGTTTGTCTGACTTGTAGAAAGACTTGGATCATCAGTGGGGTCACCATGACCCAGCTCACACTCTTGGTCCTACACTGAAGAAAGTCGTATGGAGATTTGTTATATAACGTGTATGTTTTATTACTTATTTGCTGTGAAATTTAACAAACAGAATGAAACAGAATTCAACATCGCATACAGAGACCTACTCATCCCAATTATCACATCATCTTGATACCACATGTAGTGAATGTCATCAAATGTGAAGATTTGTTTCTGCTCCATTTTAAATCATTATAATGTACTTTCCCTTTAGGGTTTGGGTCCTTGGTTGGATGAAGCAAACATTCTGAGGGCATCATCATGGACGCCAGAGAATGGTGGTGAGCAGGTCTCACATTTTTCTGACAATGAAAAGACAAAATGGCCATTTAGTCAAAAAAAAAGAGTTTGCTCAAGATTATTAAAGAAAATGAGAATCAGTTCGTGTTGACTCACCCACAAAAGATTTCTTGAACAGTCCACACATGTCGATAGCAATGCATATGACCCTTGGTGCAGCGTGTTCCAGGAGTAAATCTACTACCTGCTTGAAGTACTTTCCAACTATCTCATCACATACTTGTGCAATTCCAAAGGGAAGAATACGACAAGCCTTTTTTAGTGCCTCAGCCACAGTCTCCTGCAGAAGGACACGTAAAGCTCACTTAGATTCCACACAGCTGGAAATGCTGTCTGTGACATCTTGTGTTTATTCATGTGGACAGTTGTTCCTTTACTGCAAGACTTACTTCAGTCCTGTCTTTGGGCAGCAAACCCTCCACAGTCCTGATGATATTTTCACAGATGCTGCACATCAAGAAGAACTTCTAAATGACAGAAACAGCAAGAGGAGTTAAGCACAAAACCTTTCCTCAGATAATTTAGTTTCTTTCATTTTGTGACCCTTAACTGACATTTTCAGTTATATCTGCCTCAGGGGTCCTGGCATAGTAGCTGAGAGGCTTGTACATTTTGCTGGAGTCGCAGGCCTTCAGGGTTTCACAGACGTTTTCAGGCTGCTACAAACAAAGTGACATGTTTTGTTGACAATAGACTACTGACAGTCATCTGAAACACACGGAAAGCAAACACCACAGCCTGCTACTTACAATGAAAGTAGTAACCATGTTGATCACCAGTGGAATCATCTTCTTCACCTGCTTTTCACAGATTTTGGACAGAGAGGATGACCCAGGCAGGTCAGCACACACATGGACAAGGAGGTCCACGATCTTTTCCTGGAATAAACAAGCATATTAGCTAAACAACCAATATTTCACTTTCATTTGTTTGTCTGCTTATGTTTAGACTTGATATCAGAGACTTTTATTTCAGGACTTTTTTTTTTTTTTTTTAAGCTTATCTAGTGAATCAGCTCACTCTTCAGGTCAGATGAAAGAGGATCTTTGAGGTCAGATGTGCAACAGAAACTACCAATGAGATTTTATTTCAACCTTTGTTCACAGATGTAGCACCAACAAGAAAAAAAGAACCGTTAAATCACTTTACATGGATCTATGTTTGTATTTATGGAGGGGTGGTACTCATTTTACGATTACATCTATCCTATGCATCCATGAATGTAAACAATAAGCTTCAAATGATGAGAAGAAATTGTAACCATTTTCCAAGCAATGGAGTACAGATCACAGAAAGTACTTCACATATCACAAGTGTGTTTCAGTTTTGACTCATGAAAAAGAACATGTACTGTGTAAACAGTGGAATTTTTTTTATTTCAAGAGGAATTCTCTGAAATTTTAGCAAACATTTACACTCACCTGGATGTGCTTATTTGAAAGCAGGTCCTCTAGGAGTTCAAATATTTCAGTGCAGTCCTGACAGACATCCCCAGTCTGAATCTGAAGTCACATGATACAAATAATTTAACAACCTAACCCTATTTCAGTGTCTAATTCTTCTTGTGTCTCTGCTTGGCAAACATTCATTCATGATCCTTGTTGCTCATTTCTACATTATCTGCATCTATCCTCTGTTCCCTGTCTTAACAACATGTCTCCCTCTGCTGATGATAATCAATATTATACCACAGTATTAAGGGTTATGTTCACATTTTTAAGATATGTCTTTTACGTGATACTTCCATGCCAATATCTCCATTTAAAGAGTAAGTGCTTTTTGGCTGTCATTTTTTTCCGCTGTCCATACTGGCTGTGATTCATAAGGGACTCTCTTTGTTCTTTGACAAAATCTATAAACTGAAGCTAATATCAGCAGTTAAATGAATTAGGTGTTTACCAAAATTATGGTCTGTGTCAGCAGCTCAGTGTGGAAACAGGTGAAAGAAAACAAAAAGAGGACATTTTTCTGGTTTGATATTGGCTAGTGTTTCCTGAAACGGCTTTGGCAGAAAAGAGGCTGGTGAACACTGTGGGACTAAAGTTGTAATAAAGAGTAGAATGATGGAGTTGTAATTCCTTCTCTGTGGCTGAAATAGCATTTCTTGGCATTGTTAATATAAAAGATATTGACTGTTGCAGCATACATTTTTCAGGGCACACCCCAATTTGATTTTGTAACTATCTCAAAGTCAAAATTTAAGGAGTCTAAACTCAAGTTTAGTGGATTTGGCTGGTTTTACCCAATGCAGGTTCAACACTAGTCACAGGCAAATAGTGCTGTTAGGATTCTGGAGGCGAGCTGCTGGTTTATTTAGAATTATTTATTTTGTTAATACACATCATGTTTGAGTAAGTTCTAATTAAGGTATTCTAAATAACATCCATCACACTGTAAAACCTCAGGTCATACCTGCTAATTCCATCAGAATTATTCTTTTTTTAAATTTAGTTTCCAGCTCAGAAAACAGTTTTATAGAGGACAAAAAAATCATGACTTGCCTTTTTAAAGGCATCCTGGTCAATCCCAATGTCATCAGGTTTAACAGATGAAGTCAGAGCTGCAGGGGAAAATTTTATTGTTAGAAATCACAATAATCTTCTATAACTAGTCGTCTTCATTACACGCTCAAGTTAATTGATACATTCATCCTCACACTGCAAACAATAAAATGTGTTCTGTCTTACCAAAGGCCTGGAGACCAATAAAGAGAAGCAACACAGTTTTGAATGAGGCCATCATCTCCTCTGATTTTTGAGGCTTTTAGTTCAATGCCTTCCTTCCTCAGATCTATAGAGGCAACAGTGGGTGCAGCTTATATTTAAGAGGGTCCACCTGCCTCCTGTAGTCCCCACCCAACCAAATTTTGGAAACGTGGGGTAGAGTTGACCATGAGCCAACAAGTTACCATAAACTGTTTGTTGACTAGTCTCTTATCTCTTCATGTCTGTGTCCATCCAACAGAATGTTGATATTTCCAGTTCAAAAAGTTTCATGATCGTTTTCCCTAATCAGAGTGGAAAACCTCAAACTTTATAGTTAGTTTGCAGTCAAATGTAGTTATATGTGTGTTTAAAATATCATTTCAGTCAGTATTTCTTTCATTACAGATTTAAATCCTGACCGACCATGTGCCATTTTACATGAACAGCATCATCATTAGTCCACATTAAGGTCTTTTTGTGTTCACAACTCTTTACCACTACCACAATATCCTTGTTTTTTCATCTCTTTTCCACTATGCCACCAGCTCCCATCAAATCTCTTTCTGCATCTCAGTACAGTGAGTGTTGGTGTGTTTGTGAATCAGATCTGCAGTAACCTCCAGAAAACCCAAAGCAAATCAACTACAAGGGCCAAATTTCGTCTTCCAAGAACAATATTTGCTATCAAGTTTTCCCTTTTATTATTTGTGGTTGGACTTTTCTTATGAATACACTATAGATCTGATGTAATTGTGTAAATGTAAGAAGGTAGCGCAGGCCCAATAAATATAATCTCATAGCACCTAATAATCATCAATGATTTGCATTTCAAAAACAACAAAAATAGCAATCCAACAGAAACAGTGAGTAGAAGTTTTTTACATTAGTATCAGTCCTTCAACCATAAATGAAGCAGATAAATCCAAAGGAGCAACTAAATCCAAGCACACCAAAGGAGTCCTAGTAGATGTGTAATTTTTATTCACAATACATGTCTGTAAACTCGAGTCAAAGCTCACGATTCAGATCCTTTTTCTCAGGTTCATGCCAAACATGCTGGGCCCCATCTGACCCCGACAAATTTATTTTAGTCTCATCTGACCAAAGAATGCCCTCCCATTATTCATCAAGCTTCCATTTCTGTTTTTAAGGAAATCTTAATCCTGCAGTTATGTGCCAAAGATTGAAGGGAAACAGACTAAACCAGATAAACCAGGAGGATATGCTCTGCACCTGCCGCCTGCCTTGGCACATAGTGATATATGCCCTTTGCACATCTCATTTCTCCGAATCTCTACAACGGAGGTGAACACTGCAGTGTTAGCATGAGCCACAACATTAGTGGGAAATACACCAAGTTGACATAAGCCAGACTTATCGTTTAATGATCTAGTATTTGTTTGAGAGTTGTCTGGTGGTTTATTTGCTGTTACACTTCAGGTAACCCTGTATGTCTGCTTGGCTCACCTTCAACCAAGTTGCTTTGAGTCAAAACTGAAACACACTTGTGATATGTGAAGTACTTTCTGTGATCTGTACTTCATTGCTTGGAAAATGGTTACAATTTCTTCTCATCATTTGAAGCTTATTGTTTACATTCATGGATGCATAAGGATAGATGTAATCGTAAAATGAGTACCACCCCTCCATAAATACAAACATAGATCCACGTAAAGTGATTTAACGGTTCTTTTTTTCTTGTTGGTGCTACATCTGTGAACAAAGGTTGAAATAAAATCTCATTGGTAGTTTCTGTTGCACATCTGACCTCAAAAGTGAGCTGATTCACTAGATAAGCTTTAAAAAAAATGTCCTGAAATAAAAGTCTCTGATATCAAGTCTAAACATAAGCAGACAAACAAATGAAAGTGAAATATTGGTTGTTTAGCTAATATGCTTGTTTATTCCAGGAAAAGATCGTGGACCTCCTTGTCCATGTGTGTGCTGACCTGCCTGGGTCATCCTCTCTGTCCAAAATCTGTGAAAAGCAGGTGAAGAAGATGATTCCACTGGTGATCAAGATGGTTACTACTTTCATTGTAAGTAGCAGGCTGTGGTGTTTGCTTTCTGTGTGTTTCAGATGACTGTCAGTAGTCTATTGTCAACAAAAAATGTCACTTTGTTTGTAGCAGCCTGAAAACGTCTGTGAAACCCTGAAGGCCTGCGACTCCAGCAAAATGTACAAGCCTCTCAGCTACTATGCCAGGACTCCTGAGGCAGATATAACTGAAAATGTCAGTTAAGTACCACAAAATGAAAGGAAACATTAGAAAAAAACTAAATTATCTGAGGAAAGGTTTTGTGCTTAACTCCTTCTGCTGTTTCTGTTAATTAGAAGCTCATCCAGTGTACTATGTGCGAAACCATCATCAGGACAGTGGAGGGTTTGCTGCCGAAAGACAGGACTGAAGTAAGTCTTGCAGTAAAGGAACAACTGTCCACATGAATAAACACAAGATGTCACAGACAGCATTTCCAGCTGTGTGGAATCTAAGTGAGCTTTACGTGTCATTCTGCAGGAGACTGTGGCTGAGGCACTAAAAAAGGCCTGTCATATTCTTCCCCACGGCCTTCGAAAAGTGTGTGATGCGATATTTGGGAAGTACTTCAAGCAGGTAGTGGATTTACTCCTGGAAGAAGCTGCACCAACGGTCATATGCATTGCTATCCGCATGTGTAAACTGCATAGGGAAGCTTTTGTGGGTGAGTCAACACAGTTCTCGCTCATGGAAATTGTCATTTTCTTTAATAATGTCATAATGCATATTTTTTTTAAGTAACTGGTCATTTTGTCTTCTCATTATCAGAAAAATGTGAGGCCTGCTCACCACCGTTCTCTGGCGTCCATGATGATGCCCTCAGAATGTTTGCTTCATCCAACTAGGGTAAAGTACATTATAATGATACAAAACAGAGCAGCAACCATGTGTGGTTTGAAGAAGATATGATAATGCAAATAATAAAACACACAACACTATTTAACATATAAGCGCATTATATAACATATCTCCATACTTCTCTTTTCAGGGTAGGACCAAGACTGTGAGCTGGTTCATGATGACCCCACTGATGATCCAAGTCTTTCTACAAGTCAGAAAAACTCTGTCTTGTTATTTTATGCCCCCAGAAGCTGCCCCTGAGTAATTATCTTGATGTGTTTTATGTTATGATTTTGCATTGTACCCATGTAGCCTACATGGAGGAAATAATACCTGACAAAATATGGAGAAGAAGAAAATCTCAAACTGAAATCAAATAAATGTTGAAATCATACTGTAATCAACAAAGTCAGGACAAAATAAACTTTTGACAAAAATCCTCTGTGCTTTACATTTTTTTCTGCCAATCTATTTTATTATATTACACATATATATATGGGTTTTTACAGTTTCATTAGATATAATTAAGACAAGATAAAACAGTAAACTTGTCAGACCATGAATCTCTCATTTTTGTTGATTTTTTTTTTTTAATTAAAAACTCTCAACTACTATGAAAACACCTGCATAGATTCATTTGAGCTTCACTTTAACTGAGACGATCTTTATATCTATTGTGTAAATGTACTTTATGCAACACAACATAGTGTAATGAATGTGTCTGCATTAGATCATTTGGCAACTGTGTCTATTTAGAAAATTATAAGAAAAGATCCATGTTGAACCAGATTCCACAGTCCAAATCAGTGGTCAGGGACACTTTCTAACTTAAGTGCAGAAACTAAGAAACCCAGTTATAACTAGACCCCATTTTCTAATGTGATCACATCAGATGTGTCACCTGACTAACAACAACATCACAGAGGAAGACCTGCCAAACATACAGAAAGTGGACTTGATTTCAATACAAAATCACAAAGAATCAACACCTATTACTGTACTTTACAGTGACAAATCACAAGTGTACTTTGATGTCAAAATGCATACCTGCTATGCAGAAAGTGCACAGATTGCCATGTCAGTATCAGTACAAACACCCATACTCAAACTGTCTTCATTTTGGTCTCAACTACACACCTGTAAAGTTTTGTGGCAATATGTTGCATTGTTGTGACATTATTGTGTTGAAAAATGTGTCCACTGACAGTGATATTGCTTCTTTGTTGTTCAAATACTAGATGTGTGTGTATAGTGTTATAATAATAATAATCATTTTTAGGCAAGCCCTTGGACCAGACAAATTACCTCTGTCTGGGGATGTCAAAGTGTGTACTGCTGCTTATGACAGTAAAAGATCAAAGATGTAACCTGTATAATCCTAAAATCTACCCTAAAACATGCTGGGAGTGTATGTTTGGATTGAAGGGACGGTGACCTCCTGTTCCTGAAACAACGGAGGCTGGTACCCCAGAGAACACTGGAAGGAGGATAAACCAGAAGAGGCATTAGTCAGGGAGTCATGTGCATACTCTGCCCACTGCAATTGAGAACTCTGGAAGGAGGGGTTTTCTGAGGAGATGGCAGGGAAGGAGAGTCTCCATCTTCTGACTGACCCACTCTACCTGGCCACTGGACTACAGGTGAAAACCTGAGGTTAAGCTGGCTGCGGCCAGAGAGCAGTACAGAAAGTCTTCCACACTTGTGGGGTGAACTGAAAGCCTCTGGCAGAATCAATGTCTGTAGGGATACAATGCAAGCAGAAAACTTGACTAAACATAATGTCAGCAGTTTCTTTGGCGGATGAGAGTTGGGGAATGGCTATGACGAGCAGATTTGGGAAAGCGGTCAAGTGGTGTTACCATTGGATGGAGACGGGCTGTTGACCAAGTCTAGCTATGTGGGACCACGGTCGTTAAGGATGAGGAAGAAGTTGTTGGAGACCAGACCTGGGTTAGTTGCAGGTCTTGTTGTGGGCACAGGCTGTATGAAAGATGGTCTCTGGCTCTCTGGGGGTGTCTTCGGTGAAAAACTGTCTGGAGAATATTAAGGGAACCAGATCCGTATGTCAGGACAAAGATGAATTGTCCGAATAGTAGGGCCCACCAATCTTGGTGAGAGTTTAGTCTCTTGGTAGGGTAAAAGGGTGAACACAGAATAAATATGCAAGGTATGAAGACTGGAGAAGGACTCAGGGGGAAGGGGAGAAGGAGAAGAGATTGACTGAAAACTAAGGCTTAAGCTACGGGGACAAAAATTTGTGGTGTTTCATGCTGTTTGATGTCTCCAGGAACACATTTTGCGATGATTAAACACACAGACAAAATGACTCAAGATGAAAACAATACCAGCCATACTGCCATGGCTGGTAATCTTTATTACTCAACAAAGAGAAAATCCCCAGTGCCAGCATTCCACAAAAGTCAGTCACATAATAGACAAACTAAGCTGGTTGTGGAGACTCCGTTCATGACACACTTACACAGAATAAAGTAATAAGTATCCACAAAGAAGGAAGCAGCAGGTGACACAAAGAAATCGCAAGCAGGTGGTTGGAGATGTTAAAGCACAGAGTTTCTCTGACAGAAAAGGAACAAAAAAAGAAGTGAAAATAAAAGAATAAGCCGAAGGGTTTAATTTTCCCAATGAGGATGCAAGTATTCCAGCAGATCACAAAAGCAGCCTCAAAATAATAATCAGCATAATAATAGATTTTATTTGTAAAGCACTTTACATTGTACAGCAATCTCCAAGTGCTAAGAATAAAATGATCAGAACCGACTGGGCTCAAAAGAAAGTGGGAAAGTATAGGCAGAGTTACAGAGGCAAAGGGCATATATCACTATGTGCCAAGGCAGGCGGCAGGTGCAGAGCATATCCTCCTGGTTTATCTGGTTTAGTCTGTTTCCCTTCAATCTTTGGCACAGAACTGCATGATTAAGATTTCCTTCAAAACAGAAATGGAAGTTCGATGAATAAAGAGAGTGCATTCTTTGGTCAGATGAGACTAAAATAAATTTTTCGGGGTCAGATGGGGCCCAGCATGTTTGGCATGAACCTGGCCAGCACTACCATAGTGAATGTATAGCCACGACAGTGAAGCAAAGAGGTCGGGATTGTGACAAGGCACAAAGGCATAAGACACAGGTGAGATGACATTCCCCTTCAATCCAGGAGAAGCTACCTGAAAAAGCCCAGACACTAAATTCAGAGAAACCAGGTGAAGACCTTCCAAGATAGTTGCTGTGAAGAGAGGATGCTGGGGTCACAGGGTAACTGTGTGGTTCAATATGTGACCACATGTAATGTGCTGCTGGAGTACTTCTGAAATGACATCTCTTGCTTTCACCTTATTTTGTGTTTTCCATTTGATGCCAGCCTCTGATTGGTTAACAGTGGTGTGACGGTTCTTAAAAATACATTTTGAATGAACATTAAACAGGCTGTATACTACATTAAACAGGTTGTTTAATGTAGTAATGGCCAAGAATCATCACTCATTAATGTATCTAAAGCATGGAAACAACCAAGAATTAGGCACTTAACTAAATTTAGGGTGATGATTTTCTTTATTATGTAACCTTAGATCCATTTTGAGGATGTTGCGAGGGGTGCACTGAAGTATTTGAATTCCTTCAAGATCTGCTTTCAAAAAAGCAAATCTGGGTCAGTGTAAAAATTCAACATAAAAAGTGCATGTTCTTTTGAACAGGTCAAAACTGAAACACAGTTGAGATATTTGAAGCACTTTCTATGATCTGTGCTTCATTGCTTTGAATATCTTTAGACCTTCTTCCTGTCAGTTAAAGCACACTGTTTACAAAAGCGTAAGCATAGATGAGCATCTCATGGGCAGTTTCTGTTGCATATCTGACCTCAAAGATCTTCTTTTGTCTGACCAGAAGAGTGCACTGATTCAATAAATAAACTATATAACATTCTTAAAGATTGTCACAACTTGAAAAAAATCAGTTTGAGGAAATAAAAGTCTTTGACATAAAGTCTCATCATAACCAAATAAACAATGCTCTATAACGAAGAATATAGTGTTTAGCTAATGTTTGTTCATTCCGGGAAAAAATTGTGGATCTCTTGTACATGTGTGTGCTGATGTCACAGGGTGTCAGAGACCCAGCTGCAGACAGAAAATACAACAGACCAGGATTACAATTTAAAGAGTTCATCACACAAAAGTTAGTCTTAGAAAATGGATGTGCAGGGAACTGGTGAGTGGGGATGACGGATTGAGGAAGGGACTGAGAGGTTGGGAAGTAAACAACAGAAACTTAACGGGAAGAAACAAACTGAAGTATGGGCATAAGGAAGACAATGGTGACCTCTGGGGGGGAACTGAGAAAACTACAAACAAGGGAGCTTCATTGTGGAAGGAAACCGGATGTGAGATCATGGCTCAAGGACATTTGTTGCAATGATTTCTAACTGTGGGGCCTGTATGTTACAATAAGTCTGAACTGTTGGGTGTTGCACAGTGGCATAGTGGTTAGCACTTTTGCCTTGCAGCTAGAAGATTTCCGGTTCACGTCCTGGCCTTCCCGGGATCTTTCTGCATGGAGTTTGCATGTTCTCCCTGTGCATACGTGGGTTTTCTCCGGGTACTCTGGCTTCCTCCCACAGTCCAAAAACATGCTGAGGTAACTCATAATACATAGATTCTTTTACTAACTGCTTATTTTGACTTTTAATTGACAGAGAAAATGTGAGAGCCTCTCACCACCGTTCTCCAGGGTCCATGATGATACATCTTGGTATGGCTGTGGGCATAGTGTAGCTTTTTTTTCTGTGCTGTGTGTGTGTTTCCTTTGGTTTGGGTCATCTATCAAAAATCCAATATGGACTGGATGCCAGGATTGGGTCAGGTTCTCAACAAGATCCAGCAGATATGGCGGAAGGATGACATCGTCTCCGGGTCAGAGGGTCAGAGGGTCAGAGGGTCAGAGGGTCAGAGGGCGTGCGATCCAACCTCCACTGAACCCAACTAGCACACACGTCCAGCACAACTTGTTCTTTGTTCAGTAGACTGTGATTCATGGTAATGTTTAGTAGGAGTGAGCTGCCACTTCTGGGTTAATCGTTTTTTCTCATGTTTAAGATAAGATAGTGAAGTAAGACTGTGTTTTTCCAATGTTTACCAATGTTTGTTTTGTCAGGCCAGTCTTGCTCAAGAGAATAGTGGGGCTTTTTGTTTATTATTTTGGTCTTGCTCACTCTGAAGTTAAACACCACCACTACTTTGTTTTTGTTCAGTCACATCCTTTGTTGGCACTTCACATTAATCGCAAATAAATGATTAATTTTTCTGAGATAACGCATTGTGTGGCTGCTTGGGACCAGTGAAGGATGGTTTATCATGTTTCATTCCAGCAACCCCTGGGCTGGGCGTACCATTAATTGGGGGCTCGTCTATTGAGCAGAGTCTTGACTGCAACACCTTACAGAAAGCTGTGCTGCAGGCCCATGAACTTGTTCCTGAGACATATAGGCAAAAATTTAGGAACTGTGAAAAAAATGCCAACCAGACTTATGTTGAGTTTGTGCGCGAGAAAAGCGGTTTGTTTGACAAGTGGTGCCAAGCATGTAATGTTAAAACTTCAGAAGAGATACGAGTTATCTCTGCTCAAGAAACGTAAAAAATGTTTGCCGGAGCGCATAATTGTATATTTGAATGAGTAAAAAGTGGCCTCTGTTACAAAAGCAGCTGTTCTAGCCAAGGAGTTTATTCTGATTCATAAAAGTGTGTTTTCTTCACAGTCATCTCGTAGTCAAAATTTTGTGTCCCCATGGTTGCCGGTGACAGTTTCTACCGCCATGAGTCAGGTTATTTAATTACAGTCTGTCCAGCTCTAAAAAAGAAAGGTCAGTCCAAACCAAACAAACCGCACGCGGGTGTGTCTGATTAAAACTGCGTCTTCACCTGAAGTGCATTCTGCACCTTCTGAGGGTAACATTTCTGAAGTTGATGCTTGTTTCAAGCCGCTCGTTGCTCAGGGCTTTGCTTCTGTGACAGGGGAGGAAAAAGAAAAGGTGCCAATAAAAATCCTCTGTGTCGGGCACCTGGATGGTGCCCGACACAGCGGCCTGGGTTCGATTCCCGCTCACTGCCCTTTGCTGCATGCCTTTCCTCTACTCTTCTCCCTCCTTTCCTGTCTGTCTTCACTGTGCCTATCTAAAAAAGGCCAAAAATATCACTTTAAAAAAATAAATGAATAGATCCTCCGAGTTGAGCGATGTCCTGCCACTGTCGACCAAGACTTCATGTGGTTCTGATGTGTTAGTGTGGGGCATCAGGATGACTGTGTTGAGAGCCCCGTTGCATAAGGTATATTTGCAGGTGACAGGACAGGTAAAAGTAGCCGTGTGTTTGCAGTTTCCAATTAGTGGTGTCTCGTTAATTTTAGGTAATGATTTAGCTTGAGGAAACATTTTTTTCTCACCCCATGGTTGCTGATGTTCCGATCCCCGTCTCGTCCGTGGTCGCTCCTGCTGACCCCTCTGATCCAAATCTGTTCCCACCGTTACACGTGCAGAGGCTCGTAAACTGGGTGAAATTGTGGATTTGTTTGAGTTGTTCATGACCACTTTAGATGAGAGTGAGAAATCTGGTTTTGCTGCAGATGTTGTAAAAACTGAAAAGTCCAAATGTAAAAATGACACTTCTCTGTTCCCTGGTGACACAGAGTTAACTCTCAATGTGAACCGTGACACGTTGATAACTGCTCAGAGACATGGTCCGACTCTAACTCTGTGTTTGATTCATCCAACCAAGGCAAAAAGCCTAAAGGAAAAGTACATTATAATGATATAAAACAAAGCAGCAACAAATCTTTACATTTGATGACATTCACTACATGTGGTATCAAGATGATGTGGTAATTGGGATGAGTAGGACTCTCTATGTGCTGTTGAATTATGTTTCATTCAGTTTGTTAAATTTCACAATAAAAGATAATAAAACATACAACACTATAACACATATCTCCATACTCCTTTTTTCCAAAGGACTAAGAGTGTGAGCTGATTCATGGTGATTCACTGATTTACTGATGATCCAAGTCTTTCTACAAGTCAGACAAATCTGAAACTCTGACATTTTTTTCCCACAAACTTATTGAGATGATATGTAGATGTCTTTCAAGTTACAATTTTGCATTGTATGTATCTAGTATTCATGGGTCAGAACTCATGCCTGACAAAATATGGAGAATAAAATTCAAATCAAATGAATGTTGTAATCATACTGTAAACAACAAAGACTGGAAAAAATTGGTACTTCTTCTGAAAGTTGTACTTAACAGTGTTGTCTGACAAACCATGATTAGCAATTTGCGCTGACAGTCACTGTGTATTAAAAAGCTAAGACAGACTGTATTTTTAAAATATTTCTAAGATGACTGAAAACAAGATTGCACAAGCCTCGTGATTTGCTGCTCAAAACTGAGATTACTGTCAAACCAGACACCAAGATTGTTTTACAACAGGCTTGACGTGATCCAAGAGGAACCAGCTAATGTCAGAAACTGTTTAGTCATATGCTGTTACCCGAAACCAAAAATAAGTCCTATGTATGTCATAATTAAAAGTAATTCTGGTACCCCGAAAAAACAGAAAAGTCAATGCCCAGCAATATGCTGCAATTTCTACGCATAAGGCCTCAGCAGTCACTACTTCTTTATTGCATGATTACCTAAATACTCTGTAAGTTAGACTTCACCTATCTTTGTTTTGTTCAGTCAACTCCAAACCTGTACAGTTTTGTGCGACAATCACGCTACTGCATATAATAAAATTCGACAGATTGACAAACCTGCCTGTCAAAAAACTCATTCCTGCTACAGTAGGTGTCTCAAGGAAGACATTTTGCCACGATGAAACACATAGACAAGCAGACTCACAATGTGAAATGATTATTACTCAATAAAGCGATTTCCTCAGTTTCAGCTTTCCACTAAAATCAGTCACATAAGACAAACTAATCTGGCTGCAGAGACTCTGTGACAAACCTACACAGAACAAAGGAATGTTCAGTAACTACACAAAAGGAAGTAACAAGGGACACAAAGACGCCACAAGCAGGAAGAGACTGTTAGAAATGTCAAGGTACATAGTTTCTGTCTGATTGAAAAAGTACAATTATCAAGTTGTACATGAGGCAAAGTTGAGGTATAAAAATCACAGATGCTTCAGAGGAAGGATTTGGTCTTCCCAAGAAGGAGGCAGGCATTATAGCACTTTACAAAAGCAGCCTTTGAATAAAATGAGTCGAGCCAAAAGAAATTTAAAAGGCAGAACTTTAGTGACGGAAGTGTATGCCCAAAAGGGGTTTTCCTTTACAGAGGAATTTTTGGCAACCCCTGAAGAAGGCAGCTCAAAAAAATAAAAGATAAATACATTACCTGTCCTAAGGCTAATGCTGGATAAGCCTGATAAGCTGCATTGTTTTGACTTAGCTTAAATGGTCAACGGTGAAGCTGACACCAACTAGATCTTAGTTTTACAATCCAGACTCAGGCTGTGCAGCTCTCCAGACCAGCAGGTGTAATTTATACTCTAAACAACTGGTTTGTAGTCTGCCAGAAAAAAACTGCAGGAAAATGCACAATTTTCTGTCAGATAAGGTAACAAACTCATTGTCTTTACTGTATACAGACCAATCATGCCTCCTATTCAGTATTGCCACCCCCAAAGGTCCAATCTTAGCCAGGACAAACCATGTCAACAGTCTAGAACTACAGTCAAGTGCAAAATAAAAAAAGCAAAATATCATCGTTAAATTGAAATAGTAACTATCATAATCCACTGAGTCAGTCTCGTGGTTATGTAGATGTTGAGATGTTTCACTAGATATTGGAAAATGCTGACCTGATGGTGACGTTATACAAAAGGTAGGTTTAGAAAGTGGTGGATCGACGGATGGAAACCCTCCAAAGAATAAAGTGTGTGCAGGATTTTTGTGGGCTTGTTCAAATTCATACTAATACTTACCAAAAAAATTACGGTAAAGACATTCAGGACACATGCAGGTCAGCTCTATGGGCTGAATGTTGTAGGAACTTTAAAAGTACAACTAAACATGAAAATGAACTACAACTAAAAACCACAGTGATCAAAGCTTAATTCTCTTTTTTGGGATGACAGATGTGTTCAAAAGATGTCCAATGATGAGATGTGAAGAGGTGCTGAATACCTGCATGTTCTGTGTGACTATTTGCTGATACTGTACAGTTTCTGGAAAGCTGAGAGGGATGATTTAAAGAAAGAATAATTTATTCTATTTCAGTTTCTCCAATGCAAACTAGGATTATGAAATCTCAGTTGTGTTTCAGTGTGGCCACAGGGTTGTATATATACAGTAAGATGTAGTCTTAAAGAGAGTGAAAAAGGCGAAAGAGAGCATGCTGAGCTGGATATGATGGCGTTTTTAAGTGTGTCTTTTCACAGATCTCTTTCAAATAAAAGACATCTAGCTTTTGCACCTTGGTGAGGAACTGAATGTGAAACTTGACTAATATTAGCATATAGAAAAAACTGTTCTGCTATGCTGGAAAGCTGAAAATACATCTTATCACAAAAGCACAGTGTTTTTTGTGTGTTTGATAGGGGCCACAGTGGGCAGGTGCACCAAGTCAAATATAAGCTGCATTTAGAGTTTCCTCACAGATGCGAGGAGGGAAGACTTTCAGCTTCAGGATGGCCGTGTTCACGTTTGTGTTGCTTGTCTCTATTGGTCTCCAAGGATGTGGTAAGACGATGAAAATATTGTCAACTTAAATAATTTTTTTATTTTATTTTTTGAATCTTAAATGCTCAACATTTCTGTCTGCAGTTCTGACTTTGACTTATGATATTGATGGTTTGCGAAGTGTTCCAGATGATTCTAAAGTAAGTGATGATTTTTTTTAAGAATTCCAACAGAAGTGTGTTTTGCATTTCTCTGATTATCAAGTGCAAGTTTTACAATGTGTCTATCATTCAACTTACTAAAACAGGAGTGATAAACAACAAATATTGTTTTAAGAGATGTAACTATGAAGAAACTCAGGGAATTAATGCATTCTTATGGTTTGCAAAATCATTTTGAGTGTTAAATTGCATTTTATAATGCATTCATGTTCCTATTTTGGAGTAGTACAGTATGATATTTCAACACCACTGTTCCATTTGCAGTGAAATTAGAAGCAACAGGACAAACAGTGTTGGCTTTCTACAGAGAAAACAGTGATTTGCATTTGTTCAAAATCAGGAAGTCTGTTGCAATCCTTTCTCTTCAAGAAGCTACAAAGATAAAACTTTGACACAATATTCTAAAGTTTGAATTCTACTGTAACTGATGTAGCTACAACTGAGGTTCTTTCTTTTCAGACTGGGGATGTCTGCAAAGACTGCACCCAAATATTTGAACTCCTTGTTGACCTGCTTTCCAATGCAGACCTCCAGGTGAGTACAATAGTTGGTTGAGCAGCAAACACATTCCTGAGTGTTCAAATTTGCTTACTGATAACATTATCAATATCGTGTATGTCCATATTCTCAAGTCAATATTAAAATATACACTGTGCTACTGCAAGTATCTGCTCAGAGCTGTGGTTGAATAGTTTTCATTAAATGATAAAAAATGCTTTAAATTCCAGGAATTATTTCATCAATTGAAGCACATTCTTCACATTCAGAGATACAAACAATCTGTAATCAGTCGTGTATGTCGAGGAGTGTACATGATTGAAAAAAAGGTTTTTTTTTGTACAAAACCACTTCCTGTTTTCAATGTTTAACAAAAGTTGAAATGAAATTTCAGAGAGCTTTCGTTTCTCACCTGACCTTGAGGATCCTCTTTTTTCTGAGCCTGATCTGGTTTGTGGAGAGTCCCATCTGAGTCCAAAGACAGAAAGCATAAATTCTAGATGCTTGATTGACTGTTCAGAGTCAAGCATCATTATAGAAAGAAAACTTGTCACTTATGGTTCATTTTGCAAAAATGCTAGGTTGGGACTGGAAAGCTGAGAATAAATATGCAAGATTTGCTCAGTTCCTCTTTCCTTCTTTTACCAAGTAAACAGTAATTTATTTACATACACGCATTACATATACACAGTGCTTCACCAGGCAAAGATAACAACAAAAAGTTTATGACATGAGACCTGTTTTGTAGTATGGATGAACAATTCGCTAGAATTTTGAGAATACATTCCTGTATTGTTTTACAAATTATATTTAAGAATTACAGCTCCAAACCACTGGAAAATTAAACAGTGCAGAGATAGCTGCAATAAAAATGTTCAGTGAAAGACCCATGGGCTTTAAAATGCCACCACAACTCCCATTCACCTCCACTGTACTGGCATGGCAGCAAAAATCCAGTATCCATGACCCGTAAAAGTGAACCTGCCAAATATTCATAAAACTCCAAATTTGACAGCTATTAGATGAATAAACAAATAACACATTCTAAAAATAAATATGTGCACAAACATGTAAATTAAACAATAAATTAAGAAGGGGCTTCATTAAATAATTAAAACTTCACCCAGCAGGGAGGTTATTTACACAAAATTACAGAAATTGCATTTTTCAGGGTGTGATTTTCACCATAAAAACAAACTTGAGAGTTGTCTAGCCTACTAATACTCAGCCAGTCAAATGCCACATACTGAAGTTAGCCAGCTAGCTCATGATAGCTTTGAGCCACAACACAGCTCAAGTACATGAAGCTAAAAAACAAAATAGCTTCTATTATAAACAAAAAACTGTCCACAGATACAACCGTTAAAGTAGCACAACGAAACTACAGATGCTAACCGTATTGATGCTACCGAGCTAGCCCGCTAGCCTACCTCGCTTTGGGAGAGGTTTGGCATTAAGAGTTGCTGCCAGTGCCATAAATTTGTTTTAAATTCAATTACCTTGACAGGCTTTGTGGTTTTGAAGATGTTCTGCGTAGAAAGCTCGGTATTACGACCGAAAAAGTGACTTTTCTTCCTCAGTTTCTCAGGAGTTCGCTTGGCTAGCTAACTGACGGTGAGTCTGAGAGGAGTTCTGTGATTGGCTGGGAGATGAGAGGGCGGAAGTCAAGATTAATTAAATTAAATTTAAAAATTAAATGGAAGATTTTTTCATGTGTATTTTGTGTATATATGTTTGTACGGTGTCCTTGCGTGCTGAGAAAGGCGTCTTCAAATAGAATTTATTATTGTTATTATTATTATTATTAGTAGTAGTAGTAGTAGTATTAGTAGTAGTAGTAGTAGTAGTAGTAGTAGTAGTAGTAAAACTATATTAATAGAAGTAGATACGATTCATTAAGTTAGGTAATTACTTGACCATTTATGATTTTACTCGTATGCATTATCAGTTAAAACAGATAAGATTACCCCTCAAGAATAAATAATAATAATAATAATTAAACTAAATATGACATCTTGGAAAGGGGCATTTCCTTCCACAAAATGATAGTTTCAAGTCATTTTTTTTATCGAGACAAAGGCAATAAAGGCAATAATGTAAAATAATCATTTAAATTTTCATATATTGACACTGCTAATACCACAGATGCATCACTCAAAACTCCAGTATTTCCACATTTTCTACAAACAAACACACCTGTTGTTTGGGGGTGTTTTTTGTTCAAACTAAGAGACAACCTCCCACAGGACTCTCATGTCATTTGTTTTTTTTTTATATACATATATACATATGTGTTTATGTTTGTTAGTAATTACAGAGGATCATTTCAAATCAGACCAACATAATGATTTTAATGCTATTTAGAGATTAGCATGGCTACTATCACCACGAAAAGGGCTGAAATGAAAACTGGCCTTTGTTTATTCTGAGGTAAAAGCTAAAAGTTTTACTCCAACCTCCACCAGTTAGGGACTGCTTTTATTTTGAACTTCGACTGTGTTTCGCAAAGGGGAAAATATATCTCCAGTAATCGTAGCCACTTCTTTACACTAGAAAAAGATCATGGGTGAGATTGAATCTCTGTGCGACCATCTGCCTGGACCAGCTGCTGTCAAAGTCTGCAAAGACGAGGTGGAGAAGATGCTCCCAGTGGCCATCAACTTCATGACTGTTGTTGTCGTAAGTTTGAAGCTGGATCCAGATTAAAACAGAAACTGTGTTTCTGAAGCTGTTCTTCATGAATGTTGTTTCCTTTATTCTTTCTAGAAACCAGCAGAGGTTTGCAAGATCATCGGTCTCTGTAACTCTTGTGACAGTCGTGAGAAGATGCTCAGGTACTTTGTCCAGGAGGCACTACAGTCTGCAGTGACAAGTGACAATGTGAGTAACTTCAAAAAGGAATCTTACTGTATGTGAAAAGGTCAACTTGTGCTTCACTCCAGTGCTGTTTGTGTCTGTCTATCAGGTGCAGCCCACAACACAATGCTCCTTCTGCATTTTTCTTGTCAAGACTTTGGAGGATTTGCTGCCAAAAGAAAGGACCGAGGTGAGTCGTGGTAACACGGTGAAGAAACTGAACAAACACCTCTTTGATGCCTAAATGTCACCAGACAACACTGCTGATGGTATACGACTCTCCGTTTCACTGCAGGGCGCTGTCATCAAGCTGCTCGAGGAGATTTGTCACATTTTGCCCTCCACCTACCGCGACCAGTGCGAGGCCGTCATCGGCAAGTTCAGCAAGACGGTGCTGGATGCGATCCTGAGCTACGCCACGCCTCAGACCATCTGTGCCCTCATCCACCTGTGTAAAGGGCAGGAGGCCGCTTTTGTAGGTCGGTTTGCCTCATCTCGTTGTCACTGAGGTTCACTCATGGCTGAAAAGTTGTGAAATTTCAGAGGAGAGAGACAAAAGTTTCAAACTGGCTCCTTAACACCCTCTAACTTGCAAAAATATATTTACTTGCAGTGTTTCTGTGCTAGATATTCAATAGTTTGTGACGATAAGGAAGCCATCTTAAATATTGAGTGGCAATAAGTCTTCAACAAATCACATTCTCCATGTACTATTTTATGACAATTTCCAATATCATACAGAATGTTAGAAAGCCACGACACACTATATAGTAGATATCATAGATGTACCCCAGTCTTGTTCACATTAAATTGGTAGATTCCCGTTCCCAAGAACCCTATACAGTCCCCAAATCTTCCATCCATCCATCCATTTTCTACCGCTTATCCGGGGTCGGGTCACAGAGGCAGGTCATTCCAGATGTCCCTCCCCCTTTCCAGCTCTTCCTGGGGGATCCCAAGACGTTCCCAGGCCAGACGAGATACATAATCCCTCCAGCGAGTTCTGGGTCTACCCCGGGGTCTCCTCCCAGGCGGACATGTTCGCAAAACCTCCAAAGGAAGTCTCCCCGGAGGCATCAGAATCAGATGTCCAAACCACCTCAACTGGCTCCTTTCGACATGAAGGAGCAGTGGCTCCCTCCAGACGTCTGAGCTTCTCACCCTATCTCTAATGCTCATCACAGTTTTTTCTCTAATTAGCCTCACTGATCAGTGGTTTTCTTAGAGCTACACAGCTGTTTAGTCCCAATCCCTGGAATTCCCTTTGCATTGCACATGTGGAAATACTCTTACTTTCACTATTAAACATAGCCGTGAGTTCTACTGTTGATTTCCTACGATCATCCAAGAATTTGTTTCGACCACATTTGTTCCTCAAAGATGATGGTTCACCACTATCCTTCCAGGTTTTGATAATGCATCGGACGGTTCTTAACCTGATTTTAGTAGTTTCAGAAATCTCCTTAGTTGTTTTCTTTGCTTAATGCAGGTCAATAATTTGACCCTTCTGAGACAGATTAACATCCTTTCCATGACCACAGGATATGTCTTCCAACATGGTTGTTTCAGAAATGAGAAGCTCCTTGCTGCATCAGCTAGAGTTAAATAAGTTGTTGCAGCTGAAACATATTCATCAGTAATTATCCAATGGAAGGCTCTTACCTGTTTGCTTAGTTAATTCCAGGTGGTGACTTTTTTGGGACAGGCAGTGTATTTTAAAACAGATATAACTTGTTACCGCCTCTATAAGTTGAGGCCTTCTTCTGCTTATCATAGCAGAAATACCACAACAGCAACTAAACATTGAGTCATACTGGACTTAAAAGTCATACTGGTGTGTCATTTGCTTGGCAGGTTTAAGTGGCTAAAAAACAAAATACATTTGATCACATTTTAGAAGATGACTCAATCTAAAAGGAATGTGTTTTCCGTTAAACTCACAGATCCATGCACTTTGGCGTCGTACAGGTGCAGAGACATGAAGACCGCCCTCAAATGTGGAGTAAGTACATCAAAATGAAACTACCTGTTTATCGTATAGATGCTCAGTGGTGAAAATGTTTCATTTATCTACTTTGTGCAGACTTTGTTCTACTGCCAGAAATTTGCCGGGAAGCCTCTGAGCTACAACACACTCTAAAATCTTGAGGTAAGTGAAATCTTAAGACAGGAATTAAAATAGGTAATAAAATGTTACACAACAGTGCATAAAATATCAAATTTCTCTTTCCAGGGTGGATCAAAAATATGAGTCAACCTCGTGGACGATCTTTCCGCATCAAGCTGCAAGTGTTTTCCAACTGCTCCACGTTCTGATAGTATTCCTTTCATGTCCTGATTTGACATGTTACAGCATTTTGTGATTTAGCGCCTGCTTTGAGTGAAGAAATCCATAGTTTAACAAAATACAGGGAATTTCTGAACTTCAGCCGCAAAGATATAAACGCTTTACTGGATCAAATGGTTAAATCCTTAACAGTTACTTTGTTTTTTACACTTTTGTACTAACCAAATAGTATTTTATACATCAACTTTCCTGACTTCATCAGCTTTAACAAGGTGTTTTCTTGTAATCTTTAAGAAAATTAGCATATAAAGTATGCGACATGGCTGTGATAGGACTGCTTTATCAATAAAAGTGCCATCTGTGTTTGTTGTGCTTCTATCAATTCTCTGTATTTTGTAGGCTCAATTCAAAGGTGTAAATCCTAAATGTAAGGAGGTTATGATTTCTAAAACTAAATTTGCGCATTTGAGGTTTAAAAGTAACTGTTACCTGCAGTATGTGTTAATTTTCAGTTCTTTCTAACAGACAGCAGAATAGTAAAAACCAGAATAGAAACCATCAGTCTCTCCCAATGAAGTTACCTTTTGTTAGAGAAGTGATCATTTTTACCGCCTTGATCGACTGAATCCTACTTCTGCTTTCACACTTCCACATTAAATAAATACACAAAGTACAGCCCATAAGCACAAAGCAAGAGTGCAGTTTATTTCAGCAGTTTAAAAGAGAAACTCAGCAACAACTCAGACTCACCAGTATGAACCAGTGAGGTGGTGACGTTTGTAACCTCGGGGTACAAGTGGGAGGAAAGGGCCAAAGAGGTCAAAGAAGTCATGTGTTTAGGGGTACAAGTTGGGGGCATTTGCAGGGAGTGAGAGAAGGCACTTTTACACATTTAGCAAACACACCGAGACTCACATTCAAAGTTTTACAAAACAATTTTAACAGGAAAAAGCTCTTTAAGTCCTCCACAGGAGACCACGTAAACAGGCTGGTTTCTCTGTACAACACCAACCAATCATCGGTCTCACCTGTAGAGGAGCTGGAGGAAGAAAACGCATTGTAAAAAAAATCCTTGTGAGGTTGTGTACTTTCACCGGATTGTCGCACAGACTAGCTCACAGCACCACTATGTGGTCGTTACCTGAAGTGTCTGTAGCTCAGTGAGGAAAGCACAAGGTGGTGCCAAAGGAGCCAAACTAGAAGTCTTCATTTCAGTACTATTTGTGGGGACACGGCGCCATCTAGTTACATGATGTACACATATTTTAATCTCACTAACTGCACAAATCGCTGACCAGCAACCAACCGTGATGATTTAATACGTTAAACATTGATCTCACTTAGGCTGACAGCTAACTTTTGTTGGAGTGAAGGAGAAAGACAACTGGGGAAGCATTCAAAGGCATATACTGTGTATTCATTAATGTCTTAGGTTCAAATTTAGCCGTGGTCTCTTGTCATGCTCCTTTCCACATCTTATTTATCTCCATTTCTTGAACATAAACTCCAACCAACAGTTTATAAAAGAACAAGAAGAGGGGGCAAGCCTTGCAAACCCAGTGTGCCATTAATAACCCATGGGGTACGATGTAAAGAACAGACCTATGTTTTAAAAAACAAATAAATAAATAATTTAAAAGGAACGCGCCGGCTGCGACCTCAACATTCGTTTTGACAACTTCAGCACATGTAACATTCAAAACAGAAGCCTGTTCAATTTTTTGGGAGCTCCAGGAACTAACTCTGCCAAGAAGGCAACAGTCACAATACCATGTCTTACATTCACTGACTGTGTGCTGCTTCTTTCTTTGTCTTTCTGATGCTCTGCTCTTCGTGGTCTTCCGTACCAGGCCACTTTGACTCTCCACGTGGAGTGGAAAACAGTTTTCAGATACAAAAACGTGTGGCACATGTTATTCAGTTGTCTGTCCTTGCTGGTTGAACTGTTAGGTCCGTCAAACGCAATTATATAAATTATTTCAAGTACAGTGTTGCCGTGAGATAAAGGCAGTCCCGGCCTAGGAGCGACGGAGTCTGGGTTTCTCTGTAGCTACACCCAGAGTCGGTCCCAGGAAGGGTAAATACAGTGTCTTTATCTTGATTCAGCAGAACATTGACACATTTAACATAATTTGGATTATTCACATGACATTTAAACCTACAAAATAAATTACAAAAATGGAGTGATTTCATGGTGCAACCCAACAGAACCACAAGGTCGTTAGCAGCTTCTGACTTCTCTGTAAAACGTCAGAAAAGAAAAAATGGCCTGAAGGGTGAGCACAAGTAAAAAATAAACAATAAGAAAACTGTTGCGTTTGACCCCATTTGTGTCCTAAAAACTATAAAAACAGAGAAGGAGGAGTGTGAGGGAAACAGAGAAGATGTTTTTGCGATGCTAAACTGCCTTTAACCCAATAAAGTTAGGCAAAAGTGGAAATAACACGTTGACATGTAAGGACAACGCAACAGAGGATGCTTTCACTTCTACAACTAGTCGGGCTCACGGAGAGCAAAGACCTCTGCCAAGGCTAAAAGTTCACTTTTCTTTGATATGCCGTTTCACATCCTAATCCTGGTCAAACATTAAAGCGTTCTTCCTGTGCCTGTACTCCACCTCTCCACCAAGTTTCATGAACACCAGCCTGGTAGTTTTTGTGTCATAATGCAGAGAAACGGTAACAAAAACAGAAACTTCTTGGCGGAGGCGACTATACTGCAGTGAGTTTCTGTATTTAAAGGTTCCGCAATACTAGAAATGTTCTCATTACTGGAAAACACATGCTGGAAATCTGTCATAAATGTAGTTTTAATACAGCGTTAATAATACTTAACAGATTTTCTGATTAACAAGTGAGTGCACTGTTTACTCGTGGTGTCAGGAAACTAGATGATCATTAATCACCACCAAATAGATGAATAATGGCTGGTAGCACCACTCAGATTGGTAGATGTTGGCAACTAAAGTAACTATTGTTTTCTCTTTCCGGATCTGTGCTAACAAGTGGATAAAGGGCATTTTTTTAATCTAACAGAGGCTCTTGTGATGTGATTGTGGGTGTGAGGAGAAAGAGGGAAGAGAAGAAGGAAGAGAAGGACGGTCGACAAACACAGAATTTTCTGCAGTACACCTAAAGCCTGCTAGGAGAGAAGAGAGGTTCAGTATTTCAGCTTCTTGGGCACCTCCCATGAAAAGACGTCACGACCAAAGTGACCATAAGCTGCTGTGCCCTGGTAGATGGGCTTCTTCAGGTCAAGATCCCTGAGAGACAAATAAAATTACAATTAATGAAGCTTGAAATGTGTAAAATGTCTGTAATGGGGACCTTAGCTGCATGGTTAGTAGTAAAAATCTGAAAACAGATGTCACAGGATACCTCACGATAACTCCTGGACGGAGGTCAAAGTTATTCTTCACGATGTCCAACAGCTCCTTTTCGCTCTTCTGGGAGGTCCCGTAGTGGAAGATGGAGACAGAGAGGGGATGGGCAACTCCAATAGCATAGGAGACCTAAAACACACGTCAAGGTTTATGAACACATTCGGTTTCTAGTTTTTCAGTTTGCATCTGGATCTCTTCCTCCAGTCCTAACATGAACTCAGTGAAGAGAAATGTGAGAAATGTAAACTGAAAGCTGTACGGTTCAACACAGCAGCCAGAGCTTTACCAATAAATCTGCCTGGTCACTATTTAGATATGTGAGCTGACCACAAATATATCAGCAGAGAAGAAGCACAAAACGCTAGCTGAGAAAAGCCATAGATATGGTCGGGCACAGTTTAAAAAGTTTGTCCAGATAGTAGCACTGAAAACGTATTTGTAAAACGTTCTGCACAGCACATATCTGAAAATATATTCTGACCAGCAACTTAATGGGTCTGAGCAGCCACAATCAGGACACTCAGGACTACATAGAACATCCCTCTAAAATAATTACCTGTATCTGGTAAGTGGAAAACACAAGAACCAATCACAGAACATGATACTGCTCAGTGTCTGTAGAATTAGTAAATTATTTTTTCCCCTCCGAATTCACAATAATAACAATGTACTAAATGGCGACTTAAGAAGACATAAAACATCCAAAAGCACCGAACAACAGAACCTGACAGGTGACACGCTGGTGCACGTGTGACAAATGAGGACTGATCATAATTACTAAAAATAGCAAACTATTAATTTGTAACATTCACCTTCAGGCCTGCAGGAAGCTAAGATATTGCTGTTATAATACAAGAGGTCCTCGGTTTATGACGTCCTCTACTTACGTCGTTTCACCGTTATGTCGGAACTGATAACGGGCTGATCCTTGGTTTAATGTACGGCGTTTCGTCATTAAGTCGGAACAGGTTCAGTGGAACTAGTTGGCGAGCAGAGTGGATGAATATGTCGTCACGCAGTGAGTGGATGAATACTATATGTACAGTAGTTACGCAGCGCTATAAGACGGCTTTGTTTACATTTGCCGCCACACTGGATTATGCTACATTCACTTACTTCATTATGGCTCGCAAGCGTAAGTCAGACTTACAGTTTACATTTTCGCCGGTATTTTCCTACCGAGTTGTATTTCAGTGTGAGCCAATGACTGTTTTTGTTACTGTAGTTGTACAAATATGTAAACTGATGGACATTGTGATGCACGTAACGGCTTTGTTTACGTTTTCACCGGAGTTCCAATTTATGTCACACCGTAGGAAAGGCACTCAGACGCAAGTCGAGGACTCCCTGTATATAGATCCTATAGATAGTTCCTACAGATTGATGTAAGCCGATTTTTGCTGTATGTTGGAACTCCAGAGAAAATGTAAACAAAGCCGTTACGTGCATCACGATATTCATCAGTTCTTCATAAAAGTCAGGAATACCAGTAACTTTCATGCATGTATGAGTCATTGTACAAGAAGATAACAGAACATGGTGCACTGTTTTTACAACTCGATCTAACAACGCCGATGTTCGTCGGTGTTTCGCCCTGTTCCGAGCGTTTTATTAAATCTAATTTCACTTCCATGGTGTGTTGCCCTAAGGGCAGAATTATCGATGTACTTTTATTTTGAAAATCCCTTTATTTTGAAGTTGCCTGTTGACACTTGTCCTTTCCTGTCCGCTATTTTGATGTTTAGCTTTACACATATACATGCTTTTCTGGATGCACGGCTCTCTACTTTGTAAACACCACAGAAGCAAAGTCGTAAATAATTAACGTCACTTTTGGACTTACTGGTTAAGTTAAAAGGATTTATTACTTACATCTGGAAGCCATAATTAAGAGCAAAAAGTTAGTGAATGTGGCACAATCCAAGGTGGCGTACAACCGGAGAATGTAAACAAAGCCGTCTTATAGCGCCGTGTGACCGCGTATTCATCCGCTCATCAACTAGTTCCATGTAACCAGTTCTGACGTAACAACGAAACGCTGTCGTAAACCGAGGACCCCCCTGTACTACGTACTCACCTGGACCAAGACACGCTTACAGAGTCCAGCTTTTACAAGAGATTTGGCCACCCAGCGGGCAGCATAAGCTGCAGAGCGGTCAACCTTTGTGTAGTCCTTCCCAGAAAAAGCACCGCCTCCATGAGCTCCCCAACCTCCATAAGTATCAACAATGATCTTACGCCCAGTCAGGCCGGCATCACCCTGTGAGAGGAAACACAGAGTTCTGAGGTTTACGTACCGTCAAAAAATATACGTCGGCATAAGCATTTTAGAACAGCTACTTCAATATATTTGAAGTAATGTGTCATCATTTTATTTCAAAGTATAAAAACTTGAAATAACAATTTGTGTTAAACAAAAATCAAAAACCCTTCAAATGGTTCTTTAAAGAAATGTGACATGAGGTTTCACTGATTTGAGTGTGCAGACATTACAGATGTCTTTGTCTCACCTGTGGTCCTCCGATGACAAAGCGGCCGCTGGGCTGCAGATGGTAGATGGTGTCATCGTCCAGGTACCCACTGGGAACCACAGCTTTCACCACCTGCTCCTTCAGACGATGACGCATCTCTTCCAAACTTACGCACTCGTCGTGCTGCACAGAGATCACAATGGTGTGGACACGCAGCGGCACCATGGCTCCTCTGTCCTGCCTGTACTGAACAGTCACCTGAGGGGGGAACAAACAGAGAAAGGAAACCAAATATTTAAAAAGTAAATAGTAAACTATCTGTTCAGTTCAATATTTGTTTTACCTCCCGGCAATATGATTGTAAACCTTTCTGCAAATAAAAGTACACAGGTTGGAAAAGCATGTCCATGCTTAAAGTAAATACATGATTGTAAATGACATTTACCATAAAGGGATTCTACACTCCCCCAATGGCTTAAAGGTGTGATGTGACCTGCTAATGTTAACTGTTATTACTCTAAGTTTCCTTTTGCATCATTACCAGAACAATCCTTAGAGTGGCACTAATTACAATAAGCTGCAGGACAAAAAAATCTATGAACATTTCTTGTTTGGCATAAGGTGCAGGACTGCTGACACGATAAGTAAATTAAGCAGCATTAACTGGCAACAACTTAACCATTTAAATCATTTATTGGGAAGAAAAAAGTATGCTGATTTAATAAAATCTTGTTGCAGGTGTCACGGTACAGGAGTCCAGGGTCCACACACACTGCTGTACTTCCACTGTGTTTTATTGATAATAGCCATGCAGCAATTCAATCAATGAGATTTTCTTCAGGCACAAACAGACAGTGTTTATTTGGCTGTTGATCAAATTGTTCCATGGCAATTATCAACAAAACACTGTTGCAAATGTTAACGTTTTAACTTTTTATTAGCTGTCCAAAATCAATATCAAAAATTCTGAATAACTCAGCATCAAGTGGCATCTTGACAAACTTACACTAAATTAAATCAGCTACGAACAAAGAACACTGAGTGATTAAACACACAAATCAATGACGAACGTTTATACAGAATATGCAGCACAAAACCAGCAAATCGAGAAGTTTTACGTGTGCCTGCATAGACTGTGAAATTACACTAAAATATATGAACAGATTAATGACAGCAGAATGTAGTGTTTCTCTACAGTAGTGGTGATATGTCTGTCTTTAAATATCATCACCTTCCTAAAATAATGGCCTCAGTCATTTTTTGACAAAAGTAATTTTTTTGCCTAAATCATCTCCTCATGATGCTGGCCACCTCTGGTAAAATCACCTAAATCCTCAGTTGGACAGATCATGCGATTCTACCCCTGTCATCTGATGGCTTGCGTCAAGGTACAGTGTAGTTTGGTTCAGTTTTTTGTTTTACTTGAAGAACCTGACAAAATGACCTAGGCCGTTATTTTAAGAGGGTGTCAATATGTACATTTGGAAAGAAAAATTCCAGAAAAAAACAACAATATTTTGCTTTCTCCTATTTTCTAAGCAATTAAGATGGACTGCAATGAAGTGGAGAACTGTTTCCTTGTCTGACCTGAGTTTTGGAGTCGGGTCGGAGCCACGGCAGCGTTCCATCTCGTCGTAATTCCGCCATCTTGGCATTCAGCTTGTGAGCCAGGACAATAGTGAGAGGCATACACTCCTCGGTCTCATCGGTGGCATACCCAAACATCAGACCCTGTCAGAGGTGCAGTCACATATCACAGCATGAATACAGGTCAAAATAACACTTAAGTACATTACCACCACGACTCTCCAACCTGGTCGCCGGCTCCCACGTCCTCCTCTTTGCGATCCAGATGAACACCCTGAGCGATGTCAGGGGACTGCTGCTCCAAAGCCACCAGCACGTTGCAGGTCTTATAGTCAAAGCCTATAAAACATGAGACCAGAGCATCAGTACAATACTTCACACCTCACCATTACATTTAGTACTCTTTGGCAGTTTTTAAATCACATGGGAGCAAGATATGTCAGTCAAAACTGCCAATTAGAGGTTAAACTATCCAACTGATTATTGAGAAAGAGTTGATGATGTTTCCTCAGGCATGTAAGGTGAATCAAACACATTTAGCCTGAGGGACGGCACGTCGTATGGGAAAGGTACAGGTTTCTGCACATTCACCCTTCTGGGCTGCAGTTACATATATCGTCTTTTTAAAAGACATCTGGATGATGCGTGGCCTTCTATACATCAGACCGGAGTAGTTACAGCTACCACCACTTTTACAACTGTGGACGGGCTTTTCCTGTACTTGAACTAAACTCACAGCTGCCTGCTCTCATCACTGTACCTTTGGAGGAGTCGTCATATCCAATGTGCTTGATAGCATCCCTGACAATCTTCTGGTAGTCGACGTGGGCCCTGGAGGTGATCTCCCCCGCCAGCAGGATCATCCCCGTCTTAGCAACAGTCTCTGAGGACAAAACAGCAAGCAGTTTAAGCAACGATTGTAAGCAACAGGCCGGCAATTCTTACATTTGTGTTTTAAATAATGTGCCTTAATTAACATTATAAAATAATTAATATTTTGACATAAACAGTAACCGTATGTTAATTTGAACACAACATTATTATGGTAAAATCTGTTTCCAACACCTAGAGGGACAATATAAACCTACAGGCCTTGACACAGGATATGAATTGTTTGTCCCAAATAGCCTGAGGTTGATGTAAAGCTGACAAGCAAAGACAAAACTGAGTTAATTTGCAATTTAAACATCCAGTCCATTGAAGAATAACTTTCTAAAAACCCCAAAAGCTTCTAAAGCTTTCAGAAACTGCATTTCTGGTGAATTCTAATCTATACAGACACAAAATGAGACTTTTAGCTTCCGATTTAGTTTAGATACTACTCTTTAGTTCCTGCTGCCATCTGGTTAAAATGTGGCGAAAACAGTATGATGCATCAGAAAACATTACTCAGAGGAACCACAAGATCCAATAAGTAGCATGACTGTGACTGGATGGACTTTACCCCTATTTTGCTAAAAGCCTCAGTTTACATAAGCACTATTCAGTAAAACACAGCCTTTATAGTCGACCTGTTTGCTGTCCAAAGACTCACCACATGCTACTTTGGCATCAGGGTCTTGTCTGAGGTGGGCATCCAACACGGCGTCACTGATTTGGTCGCATATTTTATCTGTGGAGAAAAATTTGTATTTTTCAGAACATGTAACAACAATTTCTTAGTTTTGCTTATGGTTAAATAGTGACAAATTCCAGAAGACTTAGTGTTTGATGTTACACCAAGTTCACAATTAAAATTAAACAGATTATCCTGGCTTCAATTCACTAAAAATAATAATATTCAGAATTGAGTCACACTCTTCTTGGCTACATTCTTATAAGTAACATTTGTGAAAAATAAAACCTGCTTATGGCACTGGATGTGCTTTAGTTTTTGATAAGCTCAAGATTATATTATTTCCCTGCAACACAGATAATGCTGGTACAAAATTAATTCTACTCATACAGAATGCTGCAGCTCGAGTCCTAACAAGGACCAAAAAAGTAGATCACATCACTCCCGTTCTTAGATCTCTACACTGGTTTTCCTGTTTGCCAGAGAATAGATTTTAAAATACTGCTGATGGTTTTTTAAAGCACTGAATGGTTTAGGTCCAAAATACATAGCTGATCTGCTGTCACTTTATGATCTCGACCTCTGAGGTCATTAATTACTGGTCAGCTTTCAGTCCCTAGAGTTACAACTAAACTTGGTGAAGCAGCATTTATTCATTATGCTCCACACATCTGGAACAAACTCCCTGAAAGCTGTAGGTCCGCACCAACTCTCACTTCTTTTAAATCAACGCTCATAACTTTTCTGTTTGCCACTGCTTTCCTATTATAGCTTATTTTAATCTGTTTTAAATGCAAATTGCAATTTTATTTTTAAATATATTTCCAATTTTCCTTTTCTTTTCTATGTTTTATTATATTTGTCATTTTAATCCTGGTCATTTATGCTTGTCTGAATGGTTCCAATGTTTTAATGTAAAGGACATTGAGTTGCCCTTGTGTATGAAATGTGCTATACAAATAAAGCTGCCTTGCCTCAAGCAGCAGTAGTGCACTCATCCAGGTTAGATGTGTTCATTAACCAACATTACCGTTTTAAATCTCAAATCGAAATAAAAACCACTGATTTCCTTATGACACTGAATTTTGACTGTATGATGCAGGAGCTATTTTTCAAAAACATTTAACATCTCAGTACAAAGTATGCAAAGAATCCAAAAGAAAAGGAAAAAAACGTCTCACAGTAGCACACGTGTTTTCTGGCATGTGTTGAGTAAAGAAAGGCTGTTTGTACCACTGTTAAGGTCTGAATAATCCAAGCTCTACTACAGACTGGTTTACCTTTGGCAGCCTTTAAATGATATTTTCTATTCACAGACCTTAAATTCAAGTTTGCTCTTGTATCTACCTCAATTTAAATTTACTGTGTTGGCAAAATTTGGACTGGTGTGACTGCTTTTAGAGGATGTCTGAACCTGTTCTGATGTCCTCCTCACATTTTGTTCACCTGTTGCAAAGTATTTGGAACACGACACAGTTAGAAGTTTCTGTTGCTGTTTGTAATATGTTAATAAATTTTTACAACTGGAAAAAAGTACATCTCTACAACAGAACAGATGTCACGAAACAACCAAGTGTGGAGACGTAACCAGACCAGAAGTCACAAGTCAGTAATGATTTAAACCATCTGCAACTCAGAGGTAATGAGGTTATTGATACTCTTCCTGTAGGGTTTGATGAAGCTGGTGGGCTTTTTGAAAGATAGGATCACATTAAAAGACTCGCCCATCTACAGAACCATGTGTCGGATCATCTGTCATACCAGGATGCATTAAACTATTTCTTGGATGCCAAATGGTGGAGCTGTGGACATTTGAGTGTCTGGCTGCAGCCTGAACTGACCTCCCATCATCCATCACGCTAACGGCCTGTTCTTGTCTTTCTCCCGTCATCTGTGGCATCAAGTCGTTTCAATAAAGCTGCATTTTAAGGTGGACTTTCATAAATCACCGGTCAAAGTAGTGCCATTGTGCTGATCACACGGTCTGATTATTGTCGTTTAGAGCTACAGCTGACTTCAGTGTGGATTAACCCAATAGTTAAATGGCTAAATTGAACCTTTTGCCAACAGGAAAAAATTGATTTCTCTCCAAGTCAGAAAAGAAGACCACTTGCAAGCTGTGTTTATATTTTAGTTCAGTGTGTAAAGGCTGTGGATGTGACTACATTACACCCACTGAGGAGCAGTGGCCCCTGCAGTACCTATATTTAGGAGCAGTCATAAGCCTATTATCTGTGGCAATAGAGCTGCCCCTGCTGCCCTAATGTACTGAAAACTGCAGCATATTGTAGGTCAAGCTGCTGAATAGTTCTGCAAATAAAAGGAGGAATCACTGTGCTGCTTTTTTATTTTACTACAATCTTTGAATTGTACCTGAACATATATTAGTTTTCCGATTTCATTATCACTTTCAGTTCCCACTTAACTCCATTTTAACCTTTTATACTGCAACATAGGCTATATTGTGTTGTTTTTAGTTAGCAGAAAGCTAAAACTAAAGAAGTCTGATGCAATAAGTACTAGCTTCGTGAAGCTAATAAACTTCAGCTCCAACTGTTTTATAGAGGTGTTTGTGGTCATGTGGGAGAAATTCAGCCTTTATTCATTATCATAGAAGCCAAATATTTCAAACTACTGCCTTAAAAATGACCATAAAGCTGAATGAACTCTGACAGCTTCAGCTCAGAGTAAACAATATGATGATGCAACACAGCACGGTAGTTAGCAATACTGTCTGACTGAAGGCCAAAATACTCCCGTTATCTGTCTTATTATTGTCATTATCAGCTACAAAACATCCGACCACATGCTGCAGATCCATGTGGGGAACCTTGTGATTGACAGACACCAACAGTCCCGACTAATGGGTGTTAGCTTCAGCAGCTAGCTGTTAGCACACATCCTGAATGGACTACAAAAACGGTACTTCCGCCGCCTGCAGGCTGTAAATTGTCGTTGTTGAAATATGTACGCTTTAAAAAGAGTGTATATATGGATTTAAACTGCTGACAGAGCAAAAGAAAGGATTGCCAAGCTACTATATCGTTTTTATTTTTTTTATAGTTAAAACAGTCACTTTTCCTCAGCCTTTATAGAGCCATGAAGGCAGCTCTGTTTAGGGCTTTAAATGTACTTCTATCCTCTTATTTAAGTCTGCTTTATTCGAGACCATAAAAAAACCCATGAACTCACTGTTAGCATTTGAAAACAACCCATGTTGTTTTCAAATGCTAACAGTTGCAGCTAAAGTCGATTAAGGAGCAGCTGAGCTAACTGTGACCTTGTTTGAGAGGCTAACGGGATGCTAGGCTAATCATCCTGGTCGCAGGGATAAAGTGCTTCTCAGACAGGCTGTGGTGAAGTTAAAACTCACCGGGGTGTCCTTCTCCGACGGATTCAGAGGTGAAGAGGAAGCAGTCTTCATCGTAGACGGAGTCGTTGTGGAAGCCGTTCAGGTGGCCGTTCATTTTCACACAGTTAGCTAACGAGCTAGCCGAGCTGATGCCTGCGTTAATGCAGCTTAGAAGGAGCCGGGGACACTTTGGTAGCCTTTAACTTTGGTCTCCTGCTTTCACACACGAAGCTGCCGCGGATATTCAAGTGTAGCAACGCCGGGTGGAAGTCAAACGAGGCGGACAGCTGTATTTATTCGCCTGAACAACTTCTCCAGAGCCCTCAAGTCATCCCTCTGCAGCCAATGCTGTCGGTGAGCTCAGACCATGTGGTGCTAATGGGCGTGATCCGGCTGGAGCAAAACAAAAATGTGCCCGTGGGGTAAACCGGAAAGCATGGATCCTGACGAATATAATATGCAGACAATAACTGAGAGGCTGGAGCATTCTGGTGCATAATGAGGACTTTTATTTTAAGTGGATTCTACTGATAAAACTTTGAATTTAGATAGTCTTTATTGTCAAAATATTCAATAATTAGAGTAAATAAATAATAAATGGTGAGGCTAGAGGCAGTGTAATTAGAAATAAATACAATTATTGTACAAGTTTGAAAGAAAGTGATTGCACAAGAAAAATTTTATTACATTATTTCCTGGGAAAGAGGATTCCAGTTTTTAAATGTTTAAATTTAAATGTTTCCTTGTGGCTTTTGAAACAATCGGGTAATGTCTTAGTGCTGATATATCTCCTGCTTTGGATTTTTCTGAGGTTTAACATTCAAGAAATTCATTAAACTTAAGATTCTTCAGATTTTAAAACACCATGAAATAATAATTCTAACATTTTATCATTTATATTAGACAGTATTGGAAAGATGGAGCGCTGCAAGACATGTTTCAATGTGTAATTCCTTTTGGGATAAAAACTTTTTATTTTGGATGTTTACCACAGTAATGGAGAAAAAAGGATAAATATCTATTGAGTGTTTTGTTGATTGCAAGTAAGAAATCTATAACTGAGATATTCCCACCATGTCAGCATGCTGGATAATTATAAAATGGAAGCGATGACAGCGTTTGTAAATCAAAAACAAGACTGGTTTGTAGCATATTGGGGAAAATGGGTTGCTTGCATAAAAATTAAAAAGCCCAATTTAATTTTGAGTCTGGAAATTTAAAGGCAACATAGTGGTCACTCCCTAATGTTCTTAAAGATGTTCTCATTTCTGTTTATCTTATTTTTTGATCAGAAATTATTTTCTGAGAAAAGAACAATGATAATATTGTGCACATGCTGACACGTAAATTGTACTCATCACTAAAAATGGTTAAAAGTGATAAATAAAGAATAAAGGGGTTTGGAATTAAAGTATTTCCCTTCTTTGATGGCTTTTAAAAGATCAAGTTTTTGCTGAGGTGATTTTTGAAATCTAGTATTTCTTAAATCTAAGGATTTTTAAGCACGGAAGACATGAAAGTATCAGCTATATCACACATTTCAATGATATCTAAATGAGTTAAAATATCTGTATTTTGCACATTTTAAGGAGTTTATGAGCCTGAAAGAGTTAAACGTTTTCAGTATTCCACTCATCTGAGACAATTCAAGCAGCCTAAAGAGATTCCTTCATTTTTTGTCGTGCTCATTGTATTCTTCAGGTAATATAACTTTAGTGGTACCAGATATTAAAATAAACAAGAAATTGAAGAAAACAAGGGTGGTCTAATCATTTTTTCCATGACTGTTTATCTGCTCCACTGCCATAATGTCATATAAACAACTAGCTTGAGTAGATGTGTGATAATGACGTTATATTATACATTGACCCTTAACTTTCTGCATGTGAGCTACACAGCTGGCATCAGATGACACTTATCACTCAGAGGAAGATTCCTCTCAGCTTCCCTCGCCTCCCTGGCATCTAGCTTTGGTTTTAGATCCGTTTGTAATCCAAAGAGTGATTGTCTTGATTACTAACATCATGACACACCATAAGCTGTGTGCACTCATCCAACCCTCCGCAGAAACCTTAAAGTCTTTTTTCTCTAAACTAACCGTTGATTTTACTAGAAACTGACATCTGTTTTGATGTTTCTTTGTCAGATTCTCGTCTGTATGAAGAATTCGTAGCATATTATTGATATATATATATATATATATATATATATATATATATATATATACATATATATATACATATATATATATATTGGACAAGCTATTTAAAGCCTTTTTTTGCTTGTTTTCTATTTATGATTGTTTGATTGCGTGGTCACTGCTGAAAACATGAAGATTTCTGGGATAATAAATCTGTGATTCTTAAATTTACAGAAATAACTAACAATTTAATTACTTTCTTTTTTAAATCTGAAAGAATCAAGATCAGATCTGCTTGATCTGCTGATATGTTATTCCTGTGACACCATTGCAATAATTTGTCATTTACACATTGCCAAACGCCTTTAATTGATTATAGCGGCATCTGAATGGGATAACTGGGTTACATTTTTGCAAAAAGTGTGAAATCTGTTTCTCACGGTTCCGTCCTGCTCCAGTAGTGTGTTTGGGCTGTTTGTTGGATTGGTTTTGAGAACATCAGTGATTAGGAAAATGAAGAATAAAACCCCTGTCAGGCCCCTGTCTGGGTTAATGTCAGATTTTTTTCCCCAGAAGTTGTGACTGCAGGCAAAAGTTTAAACTTCATGCATTAACTGATAGGCGCATCTGGCTTTTGGGGGGTTTGTGAAGCATTTTGAGGAAGACTTTTTCTACATTTTAGCATTGAATGACACAGTTTACATGCCAAAACCATAAAACCCCTGAACACCTCACAAAAGTCATTCTAAGTTTTCTAATTCAGAAGTGTCAAGTCCAAGTAAAGTCACGAGTTACTGTTGGTAAAGTGGGTATGCAAGACTTCACTGCTTCTGTGTGAAATGTCACGACATATATGCACACGTATAACAAATATGCACTTCTTCTTCAATGTTTGAAGTATTGTTTGTCCAGTAAACAGCACATTAGTTTAGTTTCCCATTTGTTGTTGTTTTATTTGCACACTCACACAGTTAAACAGCACTGTTTTCCTTGAAGCAAAACGACCACATTAGCCTAAACGTCCATTCACTGAGCTCCATAGAACAGGGGCTGTATTCACAAAGCAGCTAAGAATAAGAGCACTGGTCTGGGATTACAGTTCAATTTCACAGTCACGTGTAAATTTCAGATTGACTTGAGGTGATAAAATGCTCTAAAATCTCCACTCTTGGACACATTAGACTTCTTTTATGAATACAGACCAAGACCTATAGAGTGAAAACCACCATTGGGTTGGAAATTTCACACGTATAATTAATGTTTTAACACATAGGCCTACACAAAAAGACACACACACACACACACACACACACACACACATACACACACACTCTCTGTTGTGAACAATGATACCATCGATGCTTGTGGTCCAGGGTCCTTATGTGATATCAGACTGCTTACATGGATCCATATTGCTGTCAATAATAACTGGCCGCATCCATCACTTTGGTTTCACATTCATTATGCTTTGTTTATGTATGATATAGCTTATGAGTCTATAAAAGCACTTGTCATTGAGAGTCTGGACACATTTTTGACTCTGAGATACACATACAGTAGTGTATGAGATGACTGAGAAACAGGGAGCTGCAGGGCTACAATGTGGAATGTTTGCAAACTACGTTAGGAGTCATTAAATGTGCTGCTTCTACGAGCACAGTGACAGCGTGGAGGTCGGATCAGACCCAGAACACATGGATATCGCCCTCGTCCTCCTCGTCCTGCATCTCAGTTTAACTCTTGATCTTCACGTTCTTTGCAGCGTCCGTTTCCCCTGCCTTCCTTATGTGTTTCACCCCTGTGGGGCTAACCTGAGCTGGTCTGGGTTCACCTAGGATGGCGGCGATCAGGGCCTCCGGTGCCGTGACGCCGCCGCCCGGAGACACGGGGCTGCGGGGGGTGAGGGGGCTGATGGTGGGAGACGGCACGGTGTCGGGGGAGACCAGGCGCTCCTTCTTAGAGGCAGAGCAGGGCGAGCGGCTTCTCGTCTGGCCGTCTTTGGAGCGAGGACAGAGGCTGAGTCCCTGCAGGGAGGGGAGGGGGTTGGACGACAGAGAGGGAACAGCGGGGCTGCGGCTGCGACGGTGGCGGTGGTGGTGTTTGCCGGTTTTGGGACTCGGGCTGCGGGAGTTTGGAGCCAGCAGGACCAGAGTGCTGTCGTCTTCGGAGCTGACGTCGGAGCTCTCAGAGCGACACACGGTGGGGCTGTGGACGGGCATCCTGATCTGTGGAGGACGAGGAGGAGATTAAAGTCAACTACAGGGCAAATAAAAGGAGTCACAGCACGACTCCTGCATTCTAAAGCTACTTAACAAAAAGAAACATCAAGGAAATCTATGATCATGATTATAAAATTATTCTTGTGCAATCACTTTCTTTCAAACTTGTACAATAATTGTATTTATTTCTAATTACACTGCCTCTAGCCTCACCATTTATTATTTATTTACTTATTATTATTATTGTTGCAGATACATACATTTTAATGTAGCATCTTAACCCTCCTGTTGTCCTCATTTACAGACACCAAAAAATATTCTTTCCTTGTCTGAAAAAAATCCCAAAATTCAGCAAAAAAATTCTCCAAATTTCTGTAAATTTGCAAAACTTTTAGGAAGAAAATTCCAATAATTCCTTAAAAGTTTCCCTTAAAAGTTTTACTTTAAAAAAAAAAAAAAAAAAAAATTTGGCAAGAAAATTCTTATAAATATTTTCAAAAACTGATTAAAAAATCTTCCAAAAAAATCCTAAAAATATCTAAAGTGATTACACATATATCAGTAAAACTTCTAATATTTTCTTTAAGAACATTCACAAAAAAATCTACCAAAATCCAGGATTATGGTTGATTTTTTTGTGAATGTTCTTAAAGAAACATTTTCAACATTTCTTTTTTTCCAAAAAAATGTTCAAAAATTTCCCAAAAATGTTGAAAATGTGGACATCAGAAGTTTCACTGTGAAAATATTTTTTTTCTACATTTTCAAACTTTAAAACGGGTCAGTTCTGACCCGCAGGACGACACGAGGGTTAAAGTAGGAACTAGTCAAGGTTTAGACAGTTTATCATATTTTGCAAATTAATCAACGTTTTGTGTTTATAACCTGAATCTGCATAGTAACTAGAAACAGGGACTTCTTTTTTATTACCAAATAATCATTATTTTCTCTCATATGTTGGATATTTTCCACACAGCAGTTTATTCTCATGGAAAACAAACAGCTCCAGAAACAGTGGTGGAAGAAATATTCACATTATTTACTTAATAAGTAAAGAATAGCAACAAAAATGTTAAATTAAATGCAGAAAAATGTCCCCTGTGAATGATATACTATCATATATTATATCATTTGACTATTATTAATAATGCATTCATGTAAAAACAGGATTTTACTGCTTGTGATTAAGCTCATTTTGAACTATTCTGCAACTAATCATTGTTTTCATTAAGGAGTAACTGACTGATTATTTTCTCCACTGATTGAATCTCTAAATCATAAAAACAATGCCATGAAAAGTTTCCTAAAGGATTACTAAAGTAGCTGCCAATTAAGTGATTAATGGACTCATTATTTTAGCTCTACTTTAGCTGTACAAAACAACATATTTTTATAAGCCCTTTATATATTTTGTGTGCAAAAAAAAAACAATTTTTAAAGTAACTACAGCTTTTGGTTAAGCGCAGAGACGTAAAAAGTACAATATTTCCCTCTGAGACGCAGTTAAAGTGAAAGTAAAGTAAAAGTACCTCAAATGTGTTCCTAAGTGCAGTGCTTGAGTAAATGTAGTTAGTTACATTCCACCACTGTCCAGAAAATATTCACGTTTTAGGAGCTGGAATCAGATAAATTTAGCTCTTAAAATCTTTTAAAATGAGACTTTAATACACTGTATACTTAATCGTAATCACATCCTGCATACATATATACATCTATACAGTATATATGTGAATATCAATTCATGAATCAATCACAAATAGGATTACAGTTGCTACTTTTTGCTTTCTGAATTGTGTTACCTGAATCGGTGACGACAATCCAACGATGCTGTTCATGTTATTACTGTAGTAACCCAGCATGTATTCACAGTCATCTCTTGGCAAATCCTCCTCTGAGAACGTCACCTGCAGAGATGAAAACAATAAAATTAACTCAGCTGCAGCTCCGCATGTATTTGTAAACGTGAATACATGACCCACCTGTGTCGCATGCTCTCCTTTGGCCCACACATACGCCTGGTAATCTTTGTGATGTCTGAATCCAACCTGCACACAAACAAATAGTGCTAATAATAATTCCACGTCTTGACACTCTGCTCTTTCATCATGTTTTCTCTAAAAAAAAATTAAAATCAATCAACCCTTCTTGCGTCAAGCACTCTAGTTGGCTGTTAAAACGACAAATTTCTGTTTCTGCTACACAAATAAAAGTCTGACAACAAAAATGGAGGTCAATATATAATTGCGGGACTTTTTGTATCATAGTTGACATTTTTGCTGTTTTCAGGCCTAAAATCAGCATGACCGCCTATAACCAAACACCACATGGCATTTTTACAGAAAGATTCTTCTAAATATTATATATACAATTGAGCTAAACTGAAATTGAAAGTTATTAATAAAGATATTATAGTAAACCTGTTGACTTGCCATAAATCCACGCTTGACTCACATACTACTTTATATTAAATAACTCAGAAAGCCTTGGAGTCTGGCCAGTCTTTTCTTCAGGAGGAAATGACATCATGTGGAGCAGGTCATGTGATCTGGAATTAACACACTTCCTGGAGAGGTGTTTTTGTAATGGGGAACTTAGTTGAAAATGATTTCTTGGACAAAGATACAATTTATTATTTTCCATATAAAATTTGATATATTACCAAAAAAGAAATATCTGTCATGATTATCTCAACTTAATAAAAAGAACACAATCAAAACTATTTTTGAATAAGCTCATTTTACTATTGTCTAGCTAATTAGAAGGTGGTTGTTATTAAATTGGGATGGTTATTTAGTTGACATTTTAGTGATATCCAGTCATTTTTATTAATGTGATTGTTTCCATAATAAATAATTCTGGAATTTTGTAAAGACATGATCATAATGAACATAAAAAAAATGATTTTTTTTTAACTTTTAATAAAAGGGTATATCCCATGGACTTCAAAAGTCCCTCAATTATATATTGATCCATGGAATCAAATGTTTTTAAAGGTGCTATTTTGCAGTCGATCAGTTAAAGCAGCTTTATCTGATTTGAAAATGTGTACCTGGACAGTTCATACATTTATGACTTTTACCATTTCTATTATTTCATCAGATTTTTACAGGCGTTTGTATTTTATTGGATGTGAAGTTATAGATTAGCAAGTAGGATGTTTGTCATCTTAAGCTTTTTACTTTTTTACAAAGTTGTCTAAGTTTATCTGAAGAAATGCTTCAGAATGTACCTTGTATATTGCGACCCAGTCCCACGAGCTGCGCTGATAAGTTGCTGCGACGGTGAATCTGACTGTAGCGTCTGAGAGTTTGCTCCACTCCTTATTTACCTGCAGCTCCACCAGAGGCATTTCCACCTTGAATGGGAACTAGAACAAAGACATATACAGTTAAAACAGCATAACAATAAAAAAAAAGACATTTATTAGCGTGTATTTGAGGTTAAGTATCACATATCATCTTACATGCAGTGAAAACAGAGCAGAAACAGGTTTGTGGTCGCTGATGGTGAAGCCCATGTGGCTTCGGTACACGTGTTGCGTCACTTTAGTTGCGCCCCCCAACCAGGAGGTCAGACCCCGCTGCAGCGCTGCATTGTGGGTAGGAACTGGGGAACCGGTGCGACGAAGGCGCCAGAGGATGCGATCTGTCCAGGCAGGTTTCCTCTTCTTAGCACTGACAGAAAAGAAACAGAAACAGACTTTGAGAGCACCAGTTGCATATGTAAAGGAATAAAATCTATAAGTCTCTCTGTCATTCCCCCAGACGACCACACGGTCTCTGCCCGGATCTCATCATGTCTTGCAGATATCTCAGGAAAAAAAATCCACTTTCAACTTAACCCTCTCCAAGACTGAGCTCCTTGTCCTCCTAGCCAGTCCCTTTATGCAACAAGAAATCAGCATCCAGCCTGAGTCAGTCCAACTGAAACCCACAAAGTCTGCCAAAAACTTGGGTGTCATGATGGATGACCAATGAACCTTCAAGGCTCATGTGGCCTCCGTTGCTCGGTCGTGTCGATTTGCCCTGTACATCAGGAAGATCAGAGCCTTCCTGTCTGAACATGCAGCTAAACTCCTGGTACAGGCTCTCGTAATATCACAGATTGACTACTATAACTCCTTACTGCCACGTCTCCCCACATGCACAAACCTGCCAAACCTCTGCAGATGATCCAGAATGCAGCAGCACATCTGGTTTCCAATCAGTCAAAAACATCACGTCACCCCACTGTTCAGACCGTTTCACTGGCTTCCAGTTGCTGCCTGTATAAAATTCAAAACTCTAACACTTGCATTCAAAACTACACTGAAAACAGCTCCCTCCTAACTGAACTCACTACGCTCGGCCAACTAAAGGTGCTTGATCCAACCACTACAACAGGGCCGGTCCATAGCTAGACTCTTCTCTTCTGTGGTTCAACGGTGGTGGAACGAGTTGCCAAACTTTATTAGATCTGCAGAGTTTCTTTCAGCATTAAGGAAAAGACTAAAAATCTGCTCTTCACTGAACATCTTTGCACTTGACAGACTGCAAAATAAAAAATCCTATTACCTCCCGCACTGCCTGTAGACACCACAGTCCTGTTATCACATTTGAACTTGTTTTATGGTTTTTATCCAGGTTGTTTTCTCCTGACTAGATCCTTGCTTGTGTTCTATCCTCTCTCAGATGTACATCGCTTTGGATAAAAGCGCCTGCCAAATGAAATAGTAGAATTGTAGAAGTTTGTGACGGGCGCTTCTTGTCCCGGCCTGAGATCTTTCTTGCGTGTAGTTTGCATGTTCTCCCTGTGCATGAGTGGGTTTTCTCCGGCTTCCTCCCACAGTCCAAAAACATGCTGAGGTTAATTGGTGATTCTAAATTGTCTGTAGGTGGGAATGTGAGTGTGATTGTTTGTCTGTATATGTAGCCATGTGATAGACTGGTGATCTGTCCAGGGTGATTCCTGCCTTCACCCTAAATCAGCTGGGATAGACTCCAGCCCCCCATGACCCTAATGAGGATTAAGCAGTGTATAGATAATGGATGGATGGAAGTTTGTGAAGAAACGAACCTGGTGTCGTACGTATGAGTGCCAACATCAAACTTATATGTCGGTGGGAAGTTGAGCGGCCCCTCCATGAAGCCTTCCAGGATGGATTCTGTGTTTTTAGCCATGTTGAGCTGTGAAGTCGTCAAACAAATCGGAAAACAAAACAGAACAACAGGCCTGGATGAGTTCCATTCAGTGTGACAGAAGGTGATGTTTGTTCAGTTTGTGCTGCAGCTCCCTCTGGTGGTTGGTGATCAGCAGGCAAACAGGTGGCCTAAAGTCCTCCAAAAACCTCCATCTGTCTCTGGGAGTGTGTGAATGTTGTGAAAATAAACGCTCACCTGGTCTCGCTCCCACAGCAGAGGCAGCTTGTTGCTGTCTATGGCACATTTCACCACGTGGATGTCGTAGTCTTCAATACGGAAATTTAAATCCCCAAACCAAAACACAACGCTGGGGAGAGAACAAACAGGCCTGTCATTTACAGGAGGAAGTGAGCAGAGACACAAAGGAAACGGATAAAAAATTAACCCTCTGAGCTCCAAAAAACACCAAATTGGTCTTGAAAGGCATGCTATGAAATTACACCATTTATCAGAGCCAGAAACCATAAAAACACAAAAAAAGATCAGATTTTCAACTTTTCAGTGGTCCTTGAACTGCTCCTTTATGATGTGAAGGTCTATCTGAAAATATATCCAAATTTAAGCTTATAATCATGATATGTTATCAAAAACTACTTTCTTCTGCACCTATTTTTTATTTTTTTAAAAAACAAAAATAAACCACTAATGAAATTCTGTAAAAGACAAAAAAATCTGCAGGAACTTTTCACCTGAACTGGGTTGAACTGCAGGCTGTGTTTATAGAAGGCAGATTACAGAAACAAATTAAAAATGTAAGTAGTAAACTATTTTTCACATGCAGAATCAACATTTTTCCAAGTATTGGTAATACCAGTGAGTACTTTTTAGGATTTATGTATTTTTAACTTTTACTGTTCTGCAATAAAAATATTTTTGAGCTCTTTCTACTTGAAGCTGTGGTTTTCACAGAGGAGCAGGACCTTATATTGCAGTGAAAAATGTGTCCACAGTGAGTAAAAATGTGATGGGAGCAGCTTCAGAGGGTTCATTTATCCCAGCTGAACATTGTGCTATTTTTGTTTGTCATATAACTGTTTACAGCAATATCCTGAGAAAGATCCAACATTATTGGAGAAATAAACTCAAGAGACGTTAACGATCAAACGGTAAAGCTTTTGAGTTTTACTGTTATTCTGCAGATGTTCCCTGTTTTGTTGAATTACAGATAATATCTAGAAATATTAGTCATGTTAACAATACAAAATTGGACAAAAACTGTAAATAACGTCCACATTCAAAATCAGTATTTTTAAAAAAATGTTAATTTGTTTTTTTTACAATGTTTGACATCAAATTACACTAATTACTGTATTTAAATTAGCTAAACGTCATTATTTGTGCATATTTGTCATTACTTGAACGAAAAATTGTGTATATTAAGGACTGAAAAATGGTACATAATTGGTTTTAGCAGTTATATTACAGATTTGCCTTAATTTATGAAATTACCAATAATAATTAGTAAAAAGAAAAAAATACATATCGACTGTAAAATAAAAATTAAAGTTAAAAAAATGGTGAAAACTGTAATAACTTTCCATTTAAAAAATCTGTATTTTTACAAATAGTCATTTGTTCATTATTTTGGGCTGATAAATTAATGTGTGTACGTTTGACTGACTGACTTAATTATGGCAACTCTCTTTCTTTTATGGCTGCAAACCTCATTTGGCTCAGTCAGACTGATACATAAAATAACGTCACCCACTCATGGTCCAGTACGCCGGTCGCCGTCCCTCCCTCAAACTGCTGCTGCTGAAGGATGCTTTCAAAGTCCTCCATCCGCTGCTCCAGGTTCCTCATGTGAGCCGGCAGGTGACAGTTGAGGAAGCACACCGGGTGTCCAAACACTGTCATCCTGGCGCTGACGCCCCCTTTATTCCCCTTAGAGTGACAGAGAAGGGCAAAGAGAGGATGCCGTGACAAACCCAACGCACTGAGTCTTTATAATAACCTGGCCAAGAGGGCAGCAGCATAGTCACATTAAAAAAAGAAACAAAACAGTACACAACAGATAAAATTAACCCTGTAAGACCCAGATATAGAAAGAACATTAACAAAAATTTTTTTTAATATATATATATATATATATATATATATATATATATATATATATATGTAAAACCCAAATATAGAAAAAAAATTTGCAAGAAAAAATAAAATTGGCCTAAACAAAAAATATGTAGAAAAAAATTAGCAAGAAAAAATAAACAAAAAAATTATATACATATATACCAAATATTAAATAATGAGCAACAATGAGCAAAAAAATAAACCAAAATATATATACGTATGTACGTATACACACACATATACACACATATATATATAAAAATCTCACCAAAAATTGACTATATATATATATATATATATATATATATATATAGTTATATTTTTTATATATATATATATATATATATATATATATATATATATATATATATTTTTTTTTTTTTTTTTTTTTTTTTTTTTTTTTTCAGTGGGTTTTACAGGGTTAACAACATTCTAACTTGCACACAGACAAAACTGTAATGATTTCACCAGAACTTTGAACTCATCCAGTGTAACAAGGGCTTGAAGTTGAAGTTGAGACTGTAGTTTATTCCAAGCATTAGATGCAGAAAACCTAAATGCTTTCTTGCCCAGTTCAGATTTGGGGACGACAAACTGCAGAGTATCCATAGATCGGAGATTGTGACTTCCATGTTTCCTTGTTGAAAGACAAGACAAATAGGAAGGAACAGCACCCACAATGGTTCTGTAAATAAACACCAATGACTGAGATGTCGGGGACTTAAAGACGTGTAGTAAACTTTAGAATAAAGCACACAGTGGTGAGTAAGGGGACCACATCTGATAATGAACCTCAGTGCCTCATGGTTCACACTATCCAACATGCTAAGACAATTAGCAGAAGCCTTCATATACAACACATCTCCATAGTCAATAACAGGCTTGTTGGTTGTTTCCACCAGTTTCTGTTTGTGATGTTTTTTTTTCTTGTTTTTTTGACACTGAGTCACAGAAGCAGAAAGCCAGACAGCTCTGCTGCTGCACTGACCTCAAAGAGAAGGAGACTGCACCAGCAGCAGCCAGGGTGATGCTGACATCAACACGCACGGGAAGGTCACACAGCGACACACATGCACCTGCACACGCTACCTCTGACCAGCACGTCCCATTAAACCCCACCGACACGCTCCTGCCTCATCATAAATCAGCCGCTTTGATGCGCAGCACGTACCCAGTATCCTCCCAGTCCTGTGCGAGTGCTCTCTGTCTGCACACCTCGGAGGAATGGAAGGTGGCAGAATTTAGAGAAAACCAGCAGCAGCACTCCCTGCATTCTCTGGGACGCCACCTAAACACACGAACAAGATCATGAATCACTAACATTTACAAAAAGGGCAACGAAAAGGAAGTGAAGGACGACAGATTTAACCCCTTACTGACCAAAACATAACCAAACGGACTGAGCGTGTCCATGAAGAGCTCGCTCCACTGGTCTGAAAAAAGAGCATCCTTCAGCCTCTTGTTTATCATGGAGTTGACTTCTTGGAGTCTAGATGAAAGTAGAGAAATATCATTAACTAAAAAAAATGAAAGGAAAGTGATGGGTAACAGGAGGTAACAAATCAAAACCAACACAGATGACTGAGTGGGTGCTGGCGGCTGTCTCTCTGGCACCGCTGAGCCGAGCACAAATACTTGCTTACCCGATGATAAACATGTCGATGTTCCCATCTGAAACATTTGGTCCAAACAGAGAAGTGATGTCATCCGGCGGTACAGCTGATCCCACGTTCCATGTGACGATGTGGACCCTTCCAGAGGGCAGAAACAGAGGAGACGCTGCATTAGATTTAAGTACCATACAGTGGAGGGTGAAAGAGGACATAATCCACGCTGTAATCCTCAGGGGAAACAGCTTTCATCAGGGTTTCTGTATATAGAAAAAAAGATAAGCACAATTAAGCACCTCCGTGTACCTCCACGATGACTAAGTATTGAGCGTGCATGTGCACGTGGGTGAGCCGAGAGGGAAAGAAGTGATGGAGCTTTAAAACTGAACTACTCGACACGCTGTTTTACTGCAGAGACAACATTTTGGATTACTGTCAGCTTAATTATCTATGAATCTATTAAGTGTCTCACTTTGTTTTCTTGTCGGTAAAAGTGTAAATTGCGAAAAATGTCCATTAACTGAAGGAGACGTCACGTAAGATGAAGAAAAGCAGCACAAACTGATATCTGAAAGACAAAAACGGGAAAATATTTGGCATTTTTAGGTGAAAAATGATTCAAATATCAAAACAATTGTCTTTACATGGACTAATCAGGTAATCTGCTGCTGATTTCAGCTTCTACTCTCTTTATATTTTGATAGATAGATAGATAGACAGATAGACAGACAGATAGATAGATAGATAGATAGATAGATAGATAGATAGATAGATAGATAGATAGATAGATAGATAGATAGATAGATAGATAGATAGATAGATAGATAGATAGATAGATAGATAGATAGATAGTTTATGGTAGTTTAAAAATCAAACAGCCTTGATTAATTTAGTCTTGTTTTCTATTTTAGGTTCTAATAAAGACGCATGTTATTGCTGAGTACTGATAGCTGCCACTGAATGTTTGCCTGTTTTAATGTCATAAATGATCAAATTTACATTACTATTCTTAAAAATGTTATTGCTGTCTTATTCTTTGTTGTCAGTAATTAATTTCATCTCATAATTCCATCACTGAATGACCATATGATAACCTTGAATGTAAAAATCGATATACAATATAGAAGAAAACAGCATCAGTGTGTTATTGTACGTTTTCCATACAAATCAATCACCACATCACACCAAAACAAGCCTGAAAGTAAAGCAATCGACTCACATCAACACGTGCTTTCAATGTAAAGTATTCAGATGTGATTTGTGGTGATCTTAAAAAAAAAAAAAAAAAAAAAGGCCTCTCTACAGGAGCTGATGCCATCTGAACGCCTCTCCACACATTTTATTCTTCATATAAACACACGTCCACCAAGTTGAACTGAGTTTTTACAAGCAGCCGTTGTTTATGAGCACGGGACCCAACAAAATGCCTCTGGGAAATGTGCCAACAAAATGTGCCTGTGTCACTCTGTCAGGTTCATGAAGCTCTTAGTGCCGCTGTGATTCATGTGACATGAGTTGGGCTCACATCAGCTTCCTTCCAGCCGCTGACTGCAGGACACTTCTGCAGCTGTATTTAGACACGATGAGCACCAGCATCCATCACAACAGATTTAACCCTCCTGTCTGTCGTCTTCATTTAAGGGCACTGCAAAATATTGTTTCCTTGTCTGAAAAAATACAAAAATTGGGCAAAAAAATTCCCCAAATTTCTGAAAATATGCAAAACCTTCAGGAAGAAAATTCCAATACTTCCTTTAAAATTTCCCTTAAAAGTTTTATTTGAAAAAAAAATCCCCCAAATTTGGCAAGAAAATTCTTGTAAATATTTTCAAAAAATTAGAAAAATCTTCCAAAAAATCCTAAAAATATCAAAAGTGATTACATATTATTATTTATCAGTAAAATTACTTATTTTTTCGTTAAGAACATTCACAAAAAAATCAACCAATTATCCAGTGAATTTTGCTGGATTTTGGTTGATTTTTTGTGAATGTTCTTAAGAAACATTTTTAACATTTCTTTTTTTCCACCAAAAAATGTTCAAAAATTTCCTAAAAATGTTAAAAATGTGGACATCAGAAGTTTCACTGTGAAAATATTTTTTTTTCCACATTTTCAAACTTTAAAACAGGTCAATTTGACCCGCAGGACAACAGGAGAGTTAAACAGTGGGTGGAAACGACACAGGCTAAGCACTGCAGGACTGTTATGATGAAAGTGTTGCTGGTTGTCTCACCTGAAGTCGTTGTTTTCTCCCTCTGTCTTGTCCGACTGAGTCTGGCTCTGAGTGGAGCCCCCGGGTGAAGGCGTCCTCTGCTGAGGACTGAGGCTGGACTTGGGGCTGAGGCTGGAGGGTGGGATGGGGCTCAGGTAGGTCTGAGGGCTGTGGGGGCTCTGAGGACTGTGAGCCGGCAACGTGAACTCTGTTGGAGTATGTGGCAGGACGTTGGCACTCTGAGGTCCTGGGATGTTAACGGGGATCAAATCTATTTCCTTCCAGAGCGAGTGGTCCAGGGTGATCCTGGTCGGCTTTGGAGAAGGTTTAGTTCCAAGAGCAGTCGGTCTCGGCCGACTGATGCTCGCCAGGGTTGCTGGACCGGACCCAGACTTTGCCTCCCCTGACTGCATTCGATCTGTCGGCGTGGGACTCGTTCCAGACGGTTTCTTGAGGACCTCTGGAGGACTGATCAGAGGAGGTTCCTGGATCGTGAGCTGTGGAGTTAAACCTGGGCCGGCTCCGCTTAACGCACCGGGTCCAGGTTGCACCGGACTGACCGGTTTCTGCGGCTGGCGATCCATCAACCTGCAACATTGTGAGGATTTTTATTTATTTATTTAACCTTTAGTTCACCAGATAAAAGACCCTTTGAGATCAAGACCTCTTTCACAAGGGTGACCTGGCTAAGAGAGGCAGCAGCAAACATCAAAGTAAACAAAAAAACAGACAGATAACAATAACAACAAACATTAAAATACTAAATACAAGCCATTAGATACATAAAATACAGGAGTAGTTTTTACAGTAACAATTTAACCCTCATGTCATCCTGCGGGTCAAAACTGACCCGTTTTAAAGTCTGAAAATAAGGAAAAAAAAATATTTTCACAGTGAAACTTCTGATGTCCACATTTTCAACATTTTTGGGAAATCTTTGAACATTTTTTGGTGGAAAAAAAGAAATGTTAAAAATGTTTCTTAAGAACATTCACAAAAAAAATCAACCAAAATCCTGCGAATTTCACTGGATTTTGGTAGATTTTTTTGTGAATGTTCTTAAAGAAAATATTAAGTTTTACTGATATATATGTAATCACTTTAGATATTTTTAGGATTTTTTTGGAAGAATTTTGCTCATTTTTTGAAAATATTTACAAGAATTTTCTTGCCAAATTTGGAGGATTTTTTTTTTTAGGGAAACTTTTAAGGAATTATTGGAATTTTCTTCCTGAAGGTTTTGCAAATTTTCAGAAACTTGGGGAATTTTTTTGCTGAATTTTTGGATTTTTTTCAGACAAGGAAACAATATTTTTTGTTGCCCGTAAATGAGGATAACAGGAGGGTTAAGAACTCAGGCACTGTTCGAAGGATTTCCGTTGCCGATATCTTAAGACAGAGCAGAAGGAAGGCTTTCAGTGAAACAAATTCTGACAATTTCAGTTCAGATATGGAGGGCATTCCAAGCAGAGGGGGCAGAGGAACTGAAAGCTTTTTTACCTGTTTAAGTTCGGACACGAGGAGCAGAGAGATACAGAATGTCATGTCAGGGTAACATTTTTTTTTTTAAAGATACTTTTTTGGCTTTATTTGACTGCTACTAATAGAGAGACAGACAGGAAGGTAATTAGAAGACCTGCAGCAACAGGCCATGAGCTGGAATCAAACCCAGGCCACTGCATGGTGGACTATAGCCCCTGATCATGGGTCTATCTAGGCACCCGAGGATAACATTATTCTTAACCCTCGTGTTGTCTGAACATCTCCCAAGCAACAAAAATGACCCACCTCCACTGAACCTCTAAAATAAAGCAGCTTAATTGAATTTTTAACCAAATATCTATTTTACATGAAGAACCAACCTGTCACGCATGACACACTTTGTGAATGTCTGGGTTTTATGCTCTTAAGAGGGCAAAAACACTGTATTTAGTCAGTGGACACTTTATTTTTATTACATCACACATATAACTGTTTTCTTTACTAAAGTAGAGGTTTATTATCACTCTTATTGCTGCTAACAGTACTGCATAGGTGTAAACTTTGTTTGTTTAGCAAGAGATAGTACTTGTACATCCTAAGAAGGTACCAGAAACACGCAGCCAGTAGCTTGAAATGCATTTTTTAACACTTTGATGCACAGTGTGAGTCAGGAGATACCCATTTCCCATTGGATTTGGGCCACTTTTGACCCATGTTGCACATCAAAGGGTTAAGGGAATGGAAAACTACAAAACTCAACTACAAAATACTATTCTTCTCATATCTTTTGAATCATTGCTCCCACCCACAAGGTGCAAAACCTACAACAATAAGAAGAATTTCACTTTAGGAAATTTAGAATTTCAAGTTGGAAAAAGGTCATTTAGGGGATTTTCTATGCTACTAAACATAGCAGTCGAGTCATTTTTGACCCAAAGACAACACGAGGGTCAATATTGAACATGACAACAGCAATTGTTGAGGACATAAAGATGCCAAAGACCTCGACATCAACCACTGAGAGCTCAGCAGGTGAAGGAACCAAAGATGTGCCTGGAAGATGAGTGAATGCATCCCATTATATCGAGTATCTGTCCACATCACGCTCCCCGGACGGCACTGATGGTTTTATCACCAGGAACTAACTTTGGACCTGCGTCCCGGATTACATCCTCGCCGCCTAGCAACATTAATTAGCCCCTGACCCTTTTTACGAAGCAAAGGAGAGAATTGTTGGTGGTTGTTTGGTGACATTGTGAAGAGCTTTGCTGCTTCACTGTTTGGTCTTTCGCACATGAGCTCAGCCAGAGAGGACGCATGAGGTGAGGACTGACAGCTGCAGATAACGGAGCACATCCACAATGTCAACAGATACTGTAGGTCACAAGGAAGAGGGACATGATAGGATGACAGGGGCCTCCCTCCATTTTGGTTATGTGCCCTCCCACATAGAAATTATACACCTTTTTTTTTAATAATTCATGACATGCAAATGAGGATCTCTTTCTGACTAAGAGATTCATGTGACCACAACCTGCAGAAACAGAGCAGTGAGTGATCTTTGGACTGAAAGTGAAAACTTTCAGAGCCAAAAAACACAGAACAAGTGGGCCTTTTTCTATTTATTTATTTATTAATTTTAACATTTCAGTCTATGAGTCTGCAAGTGTGAATGACAGCTCCATTATGTGCAGAGGTAAGAGGCTGGAAAACATCACAAAGCACAGTAATTAGAAGAACAGTCAGACGAAAAACAGCGGCAGGAGCTGCTGTTTTTCAAAACATGTCTTACCTTTTATGCGTCTTTTTTTTTTTAATTCCAAGGTGAACCGCAAAGGTGATCTCACCAATTCTCAGAGGGCAAAAGCATCAGTCTCCTCTTATTTATTTTATTTTTTTTTAATTCTAGCAATCAACCCGAGCTAACAGGATGGATTTACGGTCCAGCCGGTCTGCAGGACGGATGCGACCCCGCCGGTTGCGCGGACTCGTCTCGTCACGGAGCAGGAGACCGAGCCGCCGGGCTGTCAGGACAGAAGACGGTCACGCTGGATGCGCCCGGACTCCTGCATGTTGACGCTGCTGCCGCTACGGTACGACAGCTGATTGCGCCTCATCCTGCTTATTATCGCTGTCCGTGCGACGCGCCGTTGACCGGAGCAGCTGTGCACTTTTCGGTCAGCATCCCGCCTGCAAACCTCCTCCTGCACACCGGCGACACCTCCCTCCCTCCCTCCCTCCCTCTCCGGGTAAAACGTGAACACGTGGGGGCGGGCAAAGCAGCAGAGGCAAAACACACACACACACAAAAAAATCAGCTGCCAAAGTGCAGCCAGCCAGAAATAATTGAGCATCTGTCCGATCAGTGACGCATAAATCTGGCACTGGTGCGTCACAGCCTGGAGAATTGATCAGCATGTCGATAATTAAATTTGGCAGAGATACCCATCTATCTGCACCCCCCTCTCATGTGTTTATGGCAGCAGATCGTCCAAATAGCCTCCTCACAATCAATACAGTAACCCAGCAATTAACGCACGACGATGTTTACGATCCACGGAGAGAAATCCAAACAGATGT